>NW_027589986.1:55000-57500 GCF_051106095.1 Pogona vitticeps
GCAAAGTCTAGGGCTAAGGCCAAGGTTAGGGCTAGGGCTATAGCTATGGATAGGGATCGGGTTAGGATTAGGGTTAGGGTTAGCGTTAGGCTTAGGTCTAGGCTTAGTCATAGGCTTAGGCTTAGGTTTAGGCTTAGGCTTAGGGTTAGGGTTAGGGCGCGGACTATGGCTAGGGTTAGGGTTAGGTCTATGTTTAGGGTTAGGGTTAGGGTTAGGGTTAGGGTTAGGGTTAGGGTTAGGGTTAGGGTTAGGGTTAGGGATAGGGATAGGTCTAGAGTTAGGGTTAGGGTTAGGGATAGGTCTAGAGTTAGGGTTAGGGTTAGTGTTAGGGTTAGGGTTTGGGTTAGGGTTAGGGTTAGCTTTTGGGTAGATGTTAGGGTTAAGTCTAGGGCTAGGGCAAAGTCTAGGGCTAAGGCTAAGTTTAGGGCTAGGGCTATAACTATGGATAGGGATCGGGTTAGGGTTAGGGTTAGCGTTAGGCTTAGGTCTAGGCTTAGTCATAGGCTTAGGATTAGGTTTAGGCTTAGGCTTAGGGTTAGGGTTAGGGCGCGGACTATGGCTAGGGTTAGGGTTAGGTCTATGGTAAGGGTTAGGGTTAGGGGTAGTTTTAGGGCTAGGGTTAGGGTTAGGGTTAGGGTTAGGGTTAGGGTTAGGTTTAGGGTTAGGGTTAGGGTTAGGGTTAGGGTTAGGGTTAGGGTTAGGGTTAGGGTTAGGGCTAGGACTAGGGCTAGCGCTAGGGCTAGGGTTAGGGTTAGTGTTCGGGCTAGGGTTAGGGTTAGGGTTAGGGCTAGGGCTAGGGCTAGGGCTAGGGCTAGGGCTAGGGCTAGGGCTAGGGTTAGGGTTAGGGTTAGGGTTAGGGTTAGTTCTAGGGTTAGGGTTAGTGTTAGGGTAAGGGTTAGGGTTAGGGTTAGGGCTAGGACGAGGGCTCGGGCTATGGCTAGGGTTAGGGTTAGGGTTAGGGCTAGGGTTAGGGTTAGGGTGAGGGAAACGCTTAGGGTTAGGGTTAGGGTTTGGTTTAGAATTAGGGTTATGATTAGGGTTAGGGTTAGGGTTAGGGTTAGGGTTAGGTCTAGGGCTAGGCTAGGGCTAAGGTTAGGACTAGGTCGGGTTATGGCTAGAGTTAGGGTTAGGGTTAGGGTTTGGTTTAGAATTAGGGTTAGGGTTAGGGTTAGGGTTAGGGTTAGGGTTAGGGTTAGGGTTAGGGTTAGGGTTATGGTTAGGGTTAGGGTTAGGGTTAGGGTTAGGGTTAGGGCTAGGGCTAGGGCTAGGGCTAGGGCTAGGGCTAGGGCTAGGGTAAGGGTTAGTGTTAGGGCTAGGGTTAGTGTTAGGGTTAGGGTTAGGGTTAGGGTTAGGGTTAGGGTTAGGGTTAGGGTTAGGGTTAGGGTTAGAGATAGGTCTAGAGTTAGGGTTAGGATTAGGGTTAGGGTTAGGGTTAGCTTTTGGGTAGATTTTAGGGTTAAGTCTAGGGCTAGGGCAAAATTTAGGGCTAAGGCTAAGGTTAGGGCTAGGGCTATAGCTATGGATAGGGATCGGGTTAGGGTTAGGGTTAGGGTTAGGGTTAGGGTTAGCGATAGGCTTAGGTCTAGGCTTAGTCATAGGCTTAGGTTTAGGCTTAGACTTAGGGTTAGGGTTAGGGTTAGGGTTAGGTTAGGGTTAGGTTTAGGGCTATGGCTAGTCTAGGGCTAAGGTTAGGACTAGGTCGGGCTATGGCTAGGGATAGGGTTAGGGTTAGGGTTAGGGTTAGGGTTAGGGTTAGGGTTAGGGTTAGGTTTAGGGTTAGGTTTAGGGTTAGGGTTAGGGTTAGGGTTAGGGTTAGGGTTAGGGTTAGGGTTAGGGTTAGGGCTAGGACTAGGGCTAGGGCTAGGGCTAGGGTTAGGGTTAGGGTTACGGTTAGGGTTAGTGTTAGGGTTAGGGATAGGGATAGGTCTAGAGTTAGGGTTAGGGTTAGGGATAGGTCTAGAGTTAGGGTTAGGGTTAGGGTTAGGGTTAGCTTTTGGGTAGATGTTAGGGTTAAGTCTAGGGCTAGGGCAAAGTCTAGGGCTAAGGCCAAGGTTAGGGCTAGGGCTATAGCTATGGATAGGGATCGGGTTAGGATTAGGGTTAGGGTTAGAGTTAGGCTTAGGTCTAGGCTTAGTCATAGGCTGAGGCTTAGGTTCAGGCTTAGGCTTAGGGTTAGGGTTAGGGCGCGGACTATGGCTAGGGTTAGGGTTAGGTCTATGGTTAGGGTTAGGGTTAGGGTTAGGGTTAGGGTTAGGGTTAGGGTTAGGGTTAGGGTTAGGGTTAGGGTTAGGGTTAGGGTTAGGGTTAGGGTTAGGGTTAGGGAAAGGGATAGGTCTAGAGTTAGGGTTAGGGTTAGTGATAGGTCTAGAGTTAGGGTTAGGGTTAGGGTTAGGGTTAGGGTTAGGGTTAGGGTTAGGGTTAGGGTTAGGGTTAGGGTTAGGGTTAGGGTAAGAGATAGGTCTAGAGTTAGGGTTAGGGTTAGGGTTAGGGTTAGGGTTAG
>NW_027589986.1:67500-70000 GCF_051106095.1 Pogona vitticeps
GTCTATGGTTAGGGTTAGGGTTAGGGTTAGGGTTAGGGTTAGGGTTAGGGTTAGGGTTAGGGTTAGGGTTAGGGTTAGGGTTAGGGTTAGGGTTAGGGTTAGGGTTAGGGTTAGGGTTAGGGTTAGGGATAGGTCTAGATTTAGGGTTAGGGTTAGGGTTAGGGTTAGGGTTAGCTTTTGGGTAGATGTTAGGGTTAAGTCTAGGGCTAGGGCAAAGTCTAGGGCTAAGGCTAAGGTTAGGCCTAGGGCTATAGCTATGGATAGGGTTCGGGTTAGGGTTAGGGTTAGGGTTAGGGTTAGCGTTAGGCTTAGGTCTAGGCTTAGTCATAGGCTTAGGTTTAGGCTTAGGCTTAGGGTTAGGGTTAGGGCGCGGACTATGGCTAGGGTTAGGGTTAGGTCTATGGTTAGGGTTAGGGTTAGGGTTAGGGTTAGGGCTAGGGTTAGGGTTAGGGTTAGGTTTAGGGTTCGGGTTAGGGTTAGAATTAGGGTTAGGGTTAGGGTTAGGGTTAGGGTTAGGGTTAGGGTTAGGTTTAGGGTTAGGGTTAGAATTAGGGTTAGGGTTAGGGTTAGGGTTAGGGTTAGGGTTAGGGTTAGGGTTAGGGGTAGGGTTAGGGTTAGGGTTAGGGTTAGGGTTAGGGCTAGGACTAGGGCTAGGGCTAGGGCTAGGGTTAGGGTTAGTGTTAGGGCTAGGGTTAGGGTTAGGGTGAGGGAAACGCTTAGGGTTAGGGTTAGGGTTTGGTTTAGAATTAGGGTTAGGCTTAGGGTTAGTGTTAGGGTTAGGGTTAGGGTTAGGGTTAGGGCTAGGACTAGGGCTAGGGCTAGTGCTAGGGTTAGGGTTAGGGTTACGGTTAGGGTTAGGGTTAGGGTTAGGGTTAGGGTTAGGGATAGGGATAGGGATAGGTCTAGAGTTAGGGTTAGGGTTAGGGATAGGTCTAGGGCTAAGGCTAGGGCTAAGGTTAGGACTAGGGCTAGGGCTAGGGTTAGGATTAGGATTAGGGATAGGTCTTGAGTTAGGGTTAGGGTTAGGGATAGGTCTAGAGTTCGGGTTAGGATTAGGCTTAGGGTTAGGGTTAGCTTTTTGGTAGGTGTTAGGGTTAGGTCTAGGGCTAGGGCAAAATCTAGGGCTAAGGTTAAGATTAGGGCTAGGGCTATAGCTATGGCTAGGGATCGGGTAAGGGTTAGGGTTAGCGTTAGTTTTAGGTTTAGGCTTAAGCTTAGGCTTAGGGTTAGGGTTAGGGTTAGGGTTAGGGTTAGGGTTAGGACTAGGGCTAGGTTTAGGGTTAGGTCTATGGTTAGGGTTAGTGTTAGGGTTAGGTATAGGGTTAGGGATAGGGTTATGGTCAAGTTTAGGTTTAGGTTTAGGATTAGGGTTAGGTTTAGTGTTAGGTTTAAACTTAAGCTTAGGGTTAGGGTTAGGGTTAGGGTTAGGGTTAGGGTTAGGGTTACGGCTAGGTTTAGGGATAGGGGGAGGGAAAGGCTTAGGGTTAGGGTTAGGGTTAGAGTTCGGGTTAGGGTTTGGGTTTCGTTCAGAATTAGTTAGGGCTAGGGCTAGGGTTAGGGATAGGGTTAGGGTTAGGGTTCGGGTCAGGGTTTGGGTTTCGTTTAGAATTAGAGTTAGGGCTAGATCTAGAGTTAGGGTTAGGGTTAGCTTTTGGGTAGGTGTTCGGGTTAAGTCTAGGGCTAGGGCAAAGTCTAGGTGTAAGTCTAAGGTTAGGGCTAGGGCTATAGTTATGGCTAGGGATCGGGTTGGGGTTAGGGTTAGCGTTAGGCTTAGGCTTAGGCTTAGGCTTAGGCTTAGGCTTAGGTTTAGGTTTAGGCTTAGGGTTAGGGTTAGGGCTAGGACTAGGGCTATGGTTAGGGTTAGGTCTATGGTTAGGGTTAGCGTTAGGGTTAGGGTTAGGGTCAAGTTTAGGGTTAGGTTTAGGATTAGGGTCAGGGTTAGGGTTAGGGTTAGGGTTAGGGCTAGGACTAGGGCTAGGGCTAGGGCTAGGGCTAGGGCTATGGCTAGGGTTAGGGTTAGGGTTAGGGCTAGGGTTAGGGTAAGGGTGAGGGAAACGCTTAGGGTTAGGGTTAGGGTTTGGTTTAGAATTAGGGTTATGATTAGGGTTAGGGTTAGGGTTAGGGTTAGGGCTAGGGCTAGGCTAGGACTAAGGTTAGGACTAGGTCGGGTTATGGCTAGAGTTAGGGTTAGGGTTAGGGTTTGGTTTAGAATTAGGGTTAGGGTTAGGGTTAGGGTTAGGGTTAGGGTTAGGGTTAGGGTTAGGGTTAGGGTTAGGGTTAGGGTTAGGGCTAGGGCTAGGGCTAGGGCTAGGGCTAGGGCTAGGGTTAGGGTTAGTGTTAGGGCTAGGGTTAGTGTTAGGGTGAGGGAAACACTTAGGGTTAGGGTTAGGGTTTGGTTTAGAATTAGGATTATGGTTAGGGTTAGGGTTAGGGTTAGTGTTAGGGTTAGGGTTAGGGTTAGGGTTAGGGCTAGGACTAGGGCTAGGGCTATTGCTAGTGT
>NW_027589986.1:75000-85000 GCF_051106095.1 Pogona vitticeps
AAACAAAGCTTGTTAAAATGTATTGAAGCTAGAATGCAGGATATCAAGAAGGAAAAAGAGAAAGAAGATAAAGCAAGCTATCTTAAAATATGCTTTAGAATGAAGAAAATCAAGAACGAAGAAGAAATTAAGGAATTGTTTGAATGGAAGCTAGAATGAATGAAATCAAGGAAGAAACAGAAAGAAGCTAAAGGAAGCTTGTTTAATCGTATTTAGAATGGAAAAGACAGAAGAAGAAGGTAGAGGAAGCTTGTTTGATTATTGAAGCTAGAAAATAATGAAGAATGAAAAAAGGAAAAAAGCTAATGGAAACTTGTTTAATGTATTGAAGCTAGAATAAAGGAAATCAGGAAAGGAGAAAGAAGCTAAACGAAGTTTGTTTAAAATGTATTGAAGCTAGAATTAAGGAAGTCTAGAATGAAAAAGAGAAAGCTATAGGGAGCTTGTTAAACAGTAATGAAGCTAGAAAGAAGGAAATGAAGAACGAAGAAAGGAAGCTAAATATTTGAGTGTATCAAAGCTATAATGAAGAGAAAGAATAAAAGCTAAAGAAACGCTTGCATGTATTGAAACTAGAATGAAAATCAGAAAAGAACAGAAGGAAGCTAAGGGAAACTTGTTTGAGTGTATTAAAGCTAGTATGTAGGAAATCAAGAAAGAGGCTAAACGAATCGTTATTTTAGCTAGAAAGCAGGAAATCAAGAAGGAAAAAGAGAAATGCTAAAGTAAGCTTCCTTAAAATATTGAAACTAGAATGAATATCAAGAAAAAAGGAGAAAGAAATTAAAGGAAGCTTGTTTGTGTGTATTGAAGCTAGAATGAAGGAAATCAAAAATGAACATGAAGCTAAAAGGCTTTATATGTAATGAAGCTAGAATGAAGGAAATCAATAACGATGAATAGAAAGAAGCTAATGGAAGCTTCTTTAGCTTCTTCAGCTTCTTTAGCTACGTTCTTTAGCTCTCAATTAAATTCTTATAGAAAAGTCAATGGACAAAATAAGAGAAAAACTAAAGAAACGCTTACTTGTAATGAAGCTAAAATGAAGGAAATCAAAAAAGAAGAGAAGGAAGCTGAAGGAAGCTTGTTTGAGTGTATTGAAGCTAGAACGAAATTAACAATGAACAAAGAAGCTAAACGAAGCCTGTTAAAATGGATTAAAATGTTAAAATACTAAAATGGATTGAAGCTAGAATGAAGGTAATGGTACGAAGATGAAGATAAAGATAAAGGAAGCTTCCTTAAATTATTGAAGTTAGAATGGACAAAAACGGAGAAAAAAGCTATGGGAAACTTGTTTCAGTGTATTAAAGTAGAAAGCTAAATCAAGATAAAAAAAAAACATGCTAAAGAAACGCTTGCAATGAAGCTAGAATGAAGGAAATCAAGAAAAAAGAAGAGAAAGAAGCTAAAGGAAGCTTTTTTGAGTGTATTGCACCTAGAATGAAAAGGCTAAAGGAAGTGTTTTTAAATGTACTGAAGATAGAATGAAGGAAATCAAGAAAGAAGATGCTGTGCATTTAAGGTAGTAAGAATGAATAAGATGCTATAAGAAGCTTTTTGAGTGTATTAAAGCAAGAATGAAGTCATTACTAAAAAGCAAAGATGCTTGCGTATATTGAAGGTGGAATGAAATCAAGAAAGAACAAAGAATCTATTTCAAACTTCACCTAAACTAGCTTCACTTATTTTGAACCTAGAATGAAGTAAATTAATGAATGAGAGAAAGCCGCTAAAGGAAGCTTGTATCTATCAAAGATAATGGTCATATAAAAAAGGAAGAGCCCAAAGAAACGTATATTGCAGCTATTATGAAATATAAAGAACAAAAGTTTAATGGAAACTTCAATACACTCAAACAAGCTTTATTTACTTTCTCTTCTTCATATTTGATTTTCATTCTAAGCAAAACACTAAAAGAAGAATCTAGATTCTTTCTGTTCCTTCTTCATTTCATTCTAGCTTTATATATACTCCATCAAGCTTCCTTTCTTTTCTCCTTTGTTGGTTTATTTCATTCTACCTCCTACCTTCTAGCTTTCTTTAGCTTATTTCTCTTCTTTCTTTTATATAATTTTTTCTCTTCTGATACCGTAAATAGGGCAAATCTTAGACAGGGGTAGGCTAGGGCTAGCGTTATGGTTAGGGCTAGGGTGACATAGTGTTAGGGTTAGGGTTCGGGATAAGGTTATAGTTTTAGGCTCAGGATTTGATTGTATTGGAGCTTGAATGCATGTAAGCAAGGAAGAACAACGAAAAGAGGGTAAAGGAAGCTTTTATTGTATAGCAGCTGGAACGAAGTAAACGGAGAAGGAATCCAAAGGAACCATCATCATTAAAGCTAGCATGAAGTAAAACAAGATGCTAAAGTAAGTTTGTTGATTATATTGCAGCTAGAATTGAGTAAATCAAATAAGCACAGCTAAATTGAAGAACCTTGTTTGATTGTTTTGAAGGTATAATGAATGTAATCAGGAAAACGAGCTTGAGTGTATAGAAGCTAGAAGAAAGGAGAAAAGAAGCTAAAGGAAACTTCTGAATCTGGACAATCTGGAATGAAGGTAGACAACAAAAGACGAGAAAGAATCAAGGAATCGAATGTACTGAAGCTACAATGAATGTACTCGACAGAAGAGACAGAAGCTAATGGAAATCTTTTTGTAAAGAAAACTAAAGAACGCTAGTGTATTGAAGCTAAACGAACAATAAGCTTAAAAAATAATATATTGAATAGATGGAAGGAAATCAAGAAATGAAAAGGAAGCTAAAGGAAGCTAAAGGAAGTTTGTGAGCGTATTTAAGATAGAATGAATGAAGAGTGAACGAGAACGAAGCTGAAGTTTGTTTAAATGTATTGAAGTCAAGAAGCTAAAGGAAGCTTGTTTGAGTAATGAAGCTAGAATGAAGTCAATCCAGAAAAAAGAAAAGCTAAAGCTTGTGTGTACTGACTAGAATGAAAGCAAATCAAGAAAAAAGAAAAAGGAAGCTTAAATACACTCAAAGATTTAGCGATTAAACGATTAATTTCAATCCAGCTTCAGTACACAGCTTCGTTTACTTTCCTTCTGTCACTTACATTTTAGCTTTAATACTGTCAAACAAGCTTCTTTCTCTTGTTCATTCTTCATTCTTTCAAACTTAAGAACAAGCTTCTTTCAGCTCTCTTCTTGATTTCCTTCGGTTTAGATTCAATGTTTTAAACAAGCTTCCTTTAGATTCTTTTATTTCTTTCTCTTGTTCATTCTTCATTTACTTCATTCTAGCTTCAATACGAATGCAAACTTCTTTAGAATCTTCTTTTCTTTATTGACCACTATAAATACTCAAGCAAGCCTCCCTTATATTCTTTCTCTTCTTTGACTTCCTTTTCTACCTTCAGTAAACAGCTTCCTTTAGCTTCTTTCTCTTGTTCATTCATTATATTCATTCTAGCTTTAATACATTTAAAGAATACTTTAGCTTCTTTCTCTTCTTTCTTGATTGTAATTTCAATAATTTAAGGAAGTTTAGCTTCGTTCTACATTTCCTTCATTCTAGCTTCAATACATTTTAACAAGCTCCCTGTAGCTTCTTTTTTTCATTGTAGATTTCCTTTTCTAGCTTTTAACCAGGATAGTTTAGCTTCTTTCTCGGTCCTGATTTCCTTTATTCTAGCTTCAACATTCAAACAAGCTTCTATTAGCTTTCCCTTTTTCATTCCTTTCTAGCTTCAATGCACTCAAAGTACCTTTTCTCCTTGATTTCCTTTATATCATTTGTTCATTCTGAATTTATTTTTCTAGCTTTAATACTCAAACAAGCTTCATTTAGATTCCTTCTTCTTTCTTGATTTCCTTCATTCTAGCTTCATTACACGCAAGCGTTTCTTTAGCATATCTTTTTTATCTTGATTGGACTTTATAGCTTTAATACACTCAAACACGCCTTTAGCTTCTTGTCCATTCTAACTAATAAATTAAGGAAGATTCCTTTAGCTTCTATAGCTTCTTCCTTCATTTCCTTCATTCTAGCTTCAATACATTTTAACAAGCTCCCTTTAGCTTCTTTCTCTTCATTCTTGATTTCAGTCTAGCTTCAATATATTTTAACAAGCTTCGTTTAGCTTCTTTCTTTTGTTCACCCTTCATTTACTTCGTGTTAGCTTCCATACACTCAAACAAGCTTCCTAGCATTCTTCTCTTCTTTTTTGATTTCCTTCATTTTAACTTCTTTACACGCAAGCGTTTCTTTAGTTTTTCTCTTATTTTTTCTTGATTAACCTTTCTATCTTTAATAAATTAAGGAAGCTTCCTTTAGCTTCTTCGTTCTTTATTTACGTAATTCAAACAAGCTTCCTTTAGCATCTTTCTCTTCATACTAGCTTCAATGCACACATTTCGCCTCTTCTTTCTTCATTCAATCTTCAATATGTTTAAAGAAGTTTCCTTTAGATTCTTTTCATTCTTTATTTATTCACTTCATTCTAGCTTCAATACACTCAAAGCTTCCATTAGCTTCTCTCCTTTTCATAATTTCCTTTATTCTACCTTAAATACACTCAACTAGGCTTCCATTAGCTTCTCTTCTTTCTTGATTTCCTTTTCCAGCTTCAATACATATAAAGCTTCCTTTAGCTTCTTTTATTTATTCCTCATTAACTTCTTTCTAACTTCAATACACTCAAACAAGGTTCCTTTAGATTCCTTCTCTTCTTTTTTATTTCCTTCATTTTAGCGCGTTTCTTTTTTCTTTTTTCTTGATTGACCATTCTAGCTTTAATACATTCCAAGCATCTTTTAGCTTCTTTCTCTTCTTCGTTCTTTATTTCAATCTAATTTCAATAATTTAAGGAACTTTAGCTTCTCCATTGTACTTCCTTTCCTTCATTCTAGCTTTAATGCATTTTAAGAAGGTCCCTTTAACATCTTTCTCTTTTTCATTCTAGATTTCCTTCAATTCAGTATAAGGAAGCTTCCTCTACTTCTTTGTAGTCGTTCTTCATTTCCTTCATTCTAGCTTCAATACATTTCAACAGGCTTCGTTTAGCTTCTTTGTTCATTCTTCATTTACTTTATTCTCGCTTCCACTCAAGTTTCTTATACCTTCCTATTTTTCCCCTTCATTTTAACTTCATTACACGTAAGCTTTTATTTAGCTTTTCTCTTATTTTGATTGACATCTCTATAATAATTTAAGGGAGCCACCTTTTTTCCTCTTCGTTCTTGATTTCCTCCATTCTAACTTCATTAATTTAAGGAATCTTAATTTAGATTCCTTCTCTTATTCTTGATTTCCTTCACTGAAGCTTCAATACATCTTAACAAGCGCTTGGCCTTTCTCTTCTTTCCTTCACTCTAACTTCAATTTAAGGAAGCTTACCATAGCTTCTCTCTCTTTTTCTTTCTTTTCTATTCAAGCTTCAATACGTTTAAACAAGCTTCCTTTAGTTTCGTCTTCATTCTTCACTTCTATCTAGCTTTAATACACTCAAACAATCCTTTAGCTTCTTTCTCTTCTTTCTTGATTTCCTTCATTCTAGCTTCATTACATGCAAGCGTTTCTTTACTTTCTTGTCTGACTTCATTATAGTATACACTCAATTAGCTTCTTTTCTTCGTTCTTCATTTCCTTCATTCTAGCGTCAATATATTTTAACAAGCTCCCTATAGCTTCTTTCTCTTTTTCATTCCAGATTTCCTTAATTCTAGCTTCAATATATTTTAACAATTTAGTTCAGCTTCTTTCCCTTCTTCTTTCTTGAATTCCTTTATTCTGGATTCACTACATTAAACAAGCTTCCATTACCTTTTTTCCCTTTTTCATTCTTCATTCATTTCTTTCTAGTTTCAACACACAAAGCTTTACCTTCTTCTTTCTTGATTCCCTTCATTCAAGTTTAAATACGTTTAAACGCTTCCTTTAGCTTCTTTCTTTTTTTCTTCCTTGATTTCATTCATTCTAGCTTCAATACATTCAAACAAGATTCCTTTAGCTTCTTTCTCTTCTTCGTTCTTGATTTTCTTCATTCTAGCTTCATTACATAGAAACAAGATTCTTTTAGCTTCTTCATTTTTCATTTACTTCATTTACTTTCATTTACTTCAATACACTCAAACAAGCTTCTTTAATTTCTGTTCTTTTTATTTCCTTCATTCTAGCTTCATTACACGCAAACGTTTCTTTAGATTTTCTCTTTTCTTGACTGACTTCACTGTAGCTTTAAAACACTCAAACAAGATTAGCTTCTTTCTCTTCTTCGTTCTTGATTTTCTTCATTCTAACTTCAATATATATTAACAAGCTTCATTTACCTTCTTTCTCTCCTTCTTTATCGATTTCCTTTATTGCAGCTTCAATACGTTTAATCTTCCTTTTGCTTCTTGTTCATTCATTTACTTTTTTCTAACTTTAATACAAAAAAGCTTCCTTTAGCTTCTTTCTCTTCTTTTTTGACTTCCTTCATTCTAGCAGCATTACATATAAACAAGGTTCTTTTAGATTCTTTATTCTTCATTTACTTCATTCTAGCTTCAATATATTTAAAAAAGCATCCTTTAGTTTATTTCTGTTTTTCATTCTTCATTCACTTCATTCTAGCCTCAATAAACTCAAACAAGCTTTCTTTATCTTCCTTCTCGTTTTTCGTGATTTCCTTCAATCTAGCTTCAGTATATGCTAGCAGGCTTCTATAGCTTATTTGTTTTCTTTATTGACTTCATTCTAGCTTTAATACACTCAAACAAGCCTCCTTTAGTTTCTTTCTTCGTTCTTGATTGACTTCCAGCTTCAGTACATTCAAACAAGATTCCATTAATTCCCTTTTGTCTTTTCTTGATTATCTTCATTCTAGATTCAATACATTCCATCAATCTTCCTTTATCTTCATTCTTAATTTACTTCATTCTAGTTTCTATATGGTCAAACAAGCAGTAAATGGAGAATGGTAACATGCTCTGAATCGAGGAGTGTCCTCTCCAGAGCATGGAGCCCGGTACGGTAATAAGAGGATAGGATAGTTACCCAAGCAGCAGATCAATCCGTATAGCTGAAATGGTCCAATGGAAAGGCAAGAGACAATACAACTGGTTCCAGCAATGTCACAGGCGTTGGCAGGAAGAGACATGCTGCCTTCGGGACACTAGCGCCGCATTTTGCCTGGAGGATAACTCCTGAAGCCTTTTCCATGAGTAGATATATCCACAAGTCAGTGGAGGTTTAAAATCGGAGTTTCCCTTCTACTAGATGGGCTGCCTTCCATGGCTGATGAGCCCCACCTACCCGGCTGTTGGAGTATGTTAGGGTTACGGTTAGGGTTAGGGTGAGGGTGAGGGTGAGGGTGAGGGGTAGCACTAGGGAAAGGCTTAGGGTTAGGGTTACGGTTTGGTTTAGAATTAGGGTTAGGGTTAGGGTTAGGGTTAGGGCTAGGTTTAGGGATAGGGTGAGGGAAAGGCTTAGGGTTAGGGTTAGAGTTACGGTTAGGGTTTGGGTTAGGTTTAGAATTAGAGTTACGACTAGGGTTAGCTTTTGGGTTAGTGTTAGTGTTAGTGTTAGTGTTAGGGTTAGGGTTAGGGTTAGGGTTAGGGTTAGGGTTACGGTTAGGGTTAGGGTTAGGGTTACGGTTAGGGTTAGGGTTACGGATAGGGATAGGGATAGGTCTAGAGTTAGGGTTAGGGTTAGGGTTAGGGTTAGGGATAGCTTTTGGGTAGATGTTATTGTTAAGTCTAGGGCTAGGGCTAAGTCTAGGGCTAAGGCTAAGGTTAGGGCTAGGGCTATAGCTATGGATAGGGATCGGGTTAGGGTTAGGGTTAGGGTTAGGGTTAGGGTTAGGGTTCGCGTTAGGCTTAGGTCTAGGCTTAGTCATAGGCTTAGGTTTAGGCTTAGGCTTAGGGTTAGGGTTAGGGCGCGGACTATAGCTAGGGTTAGTATTAGGGTTAGGGTTAGGGTTAGGGTTAGGGTTAGGGCTATGGCTAGTCTAGGGCTAAGGTTAGGACTAGGTCGGGCTATGGCTAGGGATAGGGTTAGGGTTAGGGTTAGGGTTAGGGTTAGGGTTAGTGTTAGGGTTAGGGTTAGGGTTAGGGTTAGGGCTAGGACTAGGGCTAGGGCTAGGGCTAGGGTTAGGGTTAGGGTTACGGTTAGGGTTAGGGTTAAGGTTAGGGATAGGGATAGGTCTCGAGTTAGGGTTAGGGTTAGGGATAGGTCTAGAGTTAGGGTTAGGGTTAGGGTTAGGGTTAGGGTTAGCTTTTGGGTAGATGTTAGGGTTAAGTCTAGGGCTAGGGCAAAATCTAGGGCTAAGGCTAAGGTTAGGGCTAGGGCTATAGCTATGGATAGGGATCGGGTTAGGGTTAGGGTTAGGGTTAGGGTTAGGGTTAGCGTTAGTGTTAGGGTTAGGGTTAGGGTTAGGGTTAGAGTTAGGGTTAGGGTTAGGGTTAGGGTTACGGTTAGGGTTAGGGTTACGGATAGGGATAGGGATAGGTCTAGAGTTAGGGTTAGGGTTAGGGTTAGGGTTAGGGATAGCTTTTGGTTAGATGTTATTGATAAGTCCAGGGCTAGGGCTAAGTCTAGGGCTAAGGCTAAGGTTAGGGCTAGGGCTATAGCTATGGATAGGGATCGGGTTAGGGTTAGGGTTAGGGTTAGCGTTAGGCTTAGATCTAGGCTTAAGCTTAGGCGTAGGCTTAGGCTTAGGGTTAGGGTTAGGGTTAGGGTTAGGGTTAGGGTTAGGGTTAGGGTTAGGGTTAGGGTTAGGGATAGGGATAGGGATAGGGATAGGGTCATGGTTAGGATTAGGACTAGGGCTAGGTTTAGGGTTAGGTCTATGGTTAGGGTTAGGGTTAGGGATAGGGTTAGGGTCAAGTTTAGGTTTAGGTTTAGGATTAGGGTTAGGTTTAGAATTAGGGTTAGGGTTAGGGTATGTTTAGGGTTAGGGTTAGGGTTAGGGTTAGCTTTTGGGTAGATGTTAGGGTTAAGTCTAGGGCTAGGGCAAAGTCTAGGGCTAAGGCAAACGTTAGGGCTAGGGCTACAGCTATGGATAGGGATCGGGTTAGGGTTAGGGTTAGGGTTAGCGTTAGGCTTAGGTCTATTCTTAGTCATAGGCTTAGGCTTATACTTAGGCTTAGGCTTAGGGATAGGGTTAGGGCGCGGACTATAGCTAGGGTTAGGGTTAGGTCTATGGTTAGGGTTAGGGTTAGGGTTAGGGTTAGGGTTAGGGTTAGGGTTAGGGTTAGGGCTAGGGTTAGGGTTAGGGTTAGGGTTAGGGTTATGGTTAGGGTTAGGGTTAGGGTTAGGGTTAGGGTTAGGTTTAGGGATAGGGTGAGGGAAAGGGTTAGGGATAGTTCTAGAGTTAGGGTTAGGGTTAGGGTTAGGGTTAGCGTTTGGGTAGATGTTAGGGTTAAGTCTATGGCTAGGGCAAAGTCTAGGGCTAAGGCTAAGGTTAGGGCTAGGGCTATAGCTATGGATAGGGATCGGGTTAGGGTTAGGGTTAGGGTTAGCGTTAGGCTTAGGTCTAGGCTTAGTCATAGGCGTAGGCTCAGGTTTAGGCTTAGGCTTAGGGTTAGGGTTAGGGCGCGGAGTATGGCTAGGGTTAGGGTTAGGTCTATGGTTAGGGTTAGGGTTAGGGTTGGGGCTAGGGTTAGGGTTAGGGTTAGGGTTAGGGTTAGGGTTAGGGCTACGGTTAGGGTTTGGTTTAGAATTAGGGTTAGGGTTAGGGTTAGGGTTAGTGTTAGGGTTAGGGTTAGGGTTAGGGTTAGGGTTAGGGTTAGGGTTAGGGTTAGGGTTAGTGTTAGGGTTAGAGTTAGGGTTAGGGCTAGGACTAGGGCTAGGGCTAGGGCTAGGGTTAGGATTAGTGTTAGGGCTAGGGTTAGGGTTAGGGTGAGGGAAACGCTTAGGGGACGCTAGGGCTAAGGCTAGGACTAGGTTAGGGTTAGGGTTAGGGTTAGGGTTAGGGTTAGGGTTAGGGTTAGGGTTAGGGTTAGGGTTAGCGTTAGGATTATGGTTAGGGTTAGGGATAGGGATAGGGTTTAGTTGA
>NW_027589986.1:102500-112500 GCF_051106095.1 Pogona vitticeps
CCTAGACCTAACTCTAACCCTACCCCTAGTCCTAGCCCTAAACCTACCCCTACCCCTAACCCTAAACCTAAGGCTAACCCTAAGCCAAACCGTAACCCTAAACCTATCCCTAGCCGTAGCCACAGCCCTAGCCCTAACCCTAGCCTTACCCCAAACGTTGCCCTAGCCCTAGGCCTAACCCTAACCCTAACCCAAATGCTAACCCTAAAACTATTACTAAACCTAGCCCTAGTGCTAACCCTAACCCTAACTCTAGCCCTAACCCTAACCCTAACCCTAAGTCTAAACCTAACCCTAATCCTAACCCTAAATTTGACCCTAACCCTAACCCTAACCCTAACCCTGACCCTAACCCTAACCCTAACTCTAACCCTAATCCTAACCCTAACCCTAAACCTAATCGTAGCCGTAGTCCTAGTTATAGCCCTAGCTCTCTCTAGCCTTAGTCCTAGCCTTTGCCCTAGCCCTAGACTTAACCCTAACCCTACCCCAAAAGCTAACCCTAACCCTATCTCTAAACCTAGCCCTAGTGCTAACCCTAACCCTAACCCTTAAGCTAAACTTAAACCTAACCCTAACCCTAGCCCTAACACTAACACTAACCTTTACCCTAACCCTAACCCTAACCCTAACCCTAGACCTAAACCTAACCCTAGCCCTAGTCCTAGTCCTAGCCCTAACCCTAACCCTAACCCTAAGCCTAAGCCTCAGCCTAAACCTAAGCCTAACCCTAACCCTAACCCTAACCCTAGACCTAAACCTAACCCTAGCCCTTAGTCCTAGTCCTAGCCCTAACCCTAACCCTAACCCTAAGCCTAAGCCTCAGCCTAAACCTAAGCCTAACCCTAACCCTAATCCTAATCCTAACCCTAACCCTAACCCTAACCCTAGCCCTAGCCCTAGCCTTTGCCCTATCCCTAGCCCTAGCCCTAGCCCTAGCCCTAACCCTAACCCTAACCCAAAAGCTAATCCTAACCCTAACCCTAGCCCTAGCCCTAGCCATATCCCTAGCCCTTAGCCTAGCCTTACCCCTAGCCTTTGCCCTAGCCCTAGACCTAACTCTAACCCAAAAGCTAACCCTAACCCTAACCCTAACCCTTATACTCCTACAGCCAGGTAGGTGGGGCTCGTCAGCCATGGAAGGCAGCCATCTAGGTGAGGGGAAACTCCGATTTCAAACCTCCACTACCTTGTGGCCATATCCACTCATGAAAAGGCTTCAGGAGTTATCTTCGAGGCAATATCCGGAGCTATCCTCCCGAAGGCAGCATGTGTCGGCCTGCCAACGCCTGCGACATTGCTGGAATCAATTGTATTGGCTCTTGACTTTCCATTGGACCATTTCAGCATTACTGAGAGAGGGGATCTGCTGCTTGGGTAACTATCCTATCCCCATATTTCCTTACCCGGGATCCATGCTCTGGAGAGGACACTCCTCGATTCAGAGCATGTTACCATTCTCCCTTTACTGCTTGTTTGACTATATAAAAGCTAGATGAAGTAAATTAAGAATGAAGATAAAGCAAGAAAGAAGAGAAAGAAGCTAAAGGATACTTTTTTGTATTAAAGCTAGAAAAAAGTAAATGAATGAACAAGAAGCAAAAGGAAGATTGTTTAAACGCATTGAAGCTAGAATGAAGGAAATCAAGAATAAAAAAGAGAAAGAAGCTAAATTAAGCTTCCTTAATATATTGAAGTTAGAATGAAGAAAATCAAGAACTAAGAAAAAGAAGCTAAAGGAAGCTTGTTTGAGTGTATTGAAGTTAGAATGAAGTAATTGAAGAATGAACAAGAAAGACGCTAAAGGAAGCTTGTTTATATGTAATGCCACTAGAATGAAGTCAAGAAAGAAGAAGAGAAAGAATCTAAAGGAATCTTGTTTGTATTAAAGCTAGAAAGAAATCAATGAAGAAGGAAGAAGAAGCTAAAGGAAGATTCTTTAAACGTATTGAAGCTACAATAAAGGAAATCGAGAAAGAAGAGAAAGAAGCTAATCTTGTTGGAGTGTATTAAAGCTATAGTGAAGTCAGTCAAGAAAAGAGAAAAGCTAAAGAAACGTTTGCGTGTAATGAAGCTAGAATGAAGGAAATAAAAAACAGAAGTTAAAGAAGCTTGTTTGAGTGTATTGAAGTTAGAATGAAGTAAATGAAAAATGAAGAAGCTAAAAGAATCTTGTTTCTATGTAATGAAGCTAGAATGAACTAAATCAAGAACGAAGGAGAAAGAAGCTAGTTCAAACATATTTAAACTAGAATGAAGGGAATCAAGAAAGAAGAAGGTAAACCTTTGTGTGTATTGAAACTAGAAAGAAGTGAATAAAGAATGAAAAAGGGAAAAAAGCTAATGTAAGCTTGTTTAATGTAGTGAAGCTAGAATAAAGAAAATCAAGAAAGAAGAGAAAGAAGCTAAACGAAGATTGTTAAAATATATTGAAGCTAGAAAAGGAAATCTGGAATGAAAAAGAGAAAGAAGCTATAGGGAGCTTGTTAAAATGTACTGACGCTAGAATGAAGGAAACGAAGAACGAAGAAAAGAAGCTAAAGTTTGAGTGTATTAAAACTATAATGAAGTCAGACAAGAAAGTAAAGAAACGCTTGCATGTAATGAAGCTAGAATGAAGGAAATCAAGAAAGAAGAGAAAGAAGCTAAAGGATTGTTTGAGTGTATTAAAGCTAGAAAGAAATGACTGAACAAGAAACTAAAGGAAGCTTGTTTAAACGTATTGAAGCTAGAATAGAAAAGAAAGAAAAAGAGAAAGAAGCTATAGTAAGCTTCCTTAAATTGAAGTTAGAGTGAAGGAAATGAAGTTAGATTGAAGGAAAGGAAGTTAGAGTGAAGGAAAGGAAGAAGAGAAAGGCCAAACGAAGCTTGTTAAGATGTATTGAAGCGTCAGTGAAGGAAGTCAAGAATAAGAGAAGGAATCTAAATTAAGCTTCCTTAAATTAATGAAGTTAGAATGAAGAAAATTAAGAATTAAGAGAGAAAATTAAGAGAGAAAAGCTAAAGGAAGCTCCCTTAAATTATTATAGAAAGGTCAATCAAAATAAGAGAAAAGCTAAAGAAAAGCTTACGTGTAATGAAGTAAAAATGAAGGGGAAAAAAATAGAAGGAAGCTATAGGAAACTTGAGCGGAAGCGAGAATTAAATGAAGAATGAACAAAGAAGCTAAATGTAGCCTGTTAAAATGTATTGAAGCTAGAATGAAGGAAATGAAGAACGAGCTTCCTTATACTGAATGAAGGAAATCTAGAATGAAAAAGAGAAAGATGTTAAAGGGAGCTTCTTAAAATGTATTAAAGCTAGAATGAAGGAAAGGAAGTACGATGAAGCTAAAGATCAAATTATTGAAATTAGATTGAAATAAAGAACGAAGAAGAGAAAGAAGTTAAAAGATGATTGTTGGAATGTATTATGGTCAATCAAGAAAAAAGAAAAAATCTAAAGAAACGCGGTAAAATGAAGGAAATAAAAAAGAAGGAATCTAAAGGAACCTTGTTTGAGTGTATTGAAGTTAGAAAGAAGTAAATGAGGAATAAACAAAAGAAGCTAAAGGAAGCTTTATATATATTGAAGCTGGAAAAGGAAATCAAGAAAGAAGAGAAGCTAATGGAAGCCTAGTTGAGTGTATTTAAGGTAGAATGAAGGAAATTATGAAAAGGAGAAAGAAGCTAATGGAAGCTTTGAGTGTATTGAAGCTAGAACGAAGTAAATGAATGAAAAGAAGCTAAAGGAAATTTCTTTAAATATATTGAAGTTTGAAGGAAATGAAGAAAGAAGAGGCGAAATGTGTGCATTGAAGCGTATGAAGAGAAAGATGCTAAAGGAAGCTTGTTTGTGTATTAAAGCAAGAATGTTCATTAATAAAAAGAAAGAAACGTATATTGAAGGTAGAATGAAGAAAATCAAGAAAGCAAAGAATCTATTTGAAACTTCAATTCACCTAAACAAGCGTCTTTTTTTTTTTGAAGCTAGAATGAAGTAAATGAATGAATGAGAGAAAGACGCTAAAGGAAACTTGTATGTGTCAAAGAAAGAATGGTCATTTAAAAAAGGAAGAACCCAAAGCTTACTTGCTTATATTGAAATATATAAAGAACAAATGAATTTAATGGAAAATTCAATACATTCAAACGCTTCATTTACTTTCTATTCTTTTCTTGATTTTCTTCATTCTAAGCAATACACTAAAACAAGAATCATTTAGCTTTTCTCTGTTCTTTCTTCATTTCATTCTACCTTCAATACTGTCAAACACGCTCCCTTTAGCTTCTTTTCTTTCTTTCATATAGTTTTTCTCTTCTGATAGGGTAAATGTTAGGGTAAGGGCTAGGGCTACGGCTAGGGCTAGCGTTGTGGTTATGGTTAGGACGGGTGTGCTAGGGGTTAGGTTTCGGGATAGGGTTAGAAGAAAAAAAGCTAAAGGAAGCTTGTTTATATGTATAGGGTTATGATTTGAGTGTAGGTGCTTGAATATATGTAATCAAGGAAGAACCGGAAAGAGGGTAGCTTGTTTGACTTGACAGCAGCTGGAACGAAGAAACAAGGAGTCCAAAGGAACCATCAGTTTATTAAAGCTAGCATGAAGTAAATGAAGAAGCTAAAGTAAGCTTCCTTAAATTATTGAAGTTAGAATTACGTAAATAAAGAACGAAGAAGCTAAAGGAAGCTTCCTTAATTTATTAAAGATAGAAAGGTTAATCAAGAAAAAATAAGAGAAAAACTAAAGAAACGCTTGCGTGTAAAGAAGTTAAAATGGAAATCAAAAAAGAAGAGAAGAATGCTAGGAAGCTTGTTTGAGTGTATAGAAGCTAAAACGAAGTAAATGGTGAACAAAAGAAAGAAGCTAAACGAAGCTTGTTAAAATATATTGAAGCTAGAATGAAATCAAGAATGAAGAGAAAGAAGCTAAAGGGAGCTTGTTAAAATGTATTGAAGCTTGAATGAAGGAAATGAACGAAGACGATATAGAAGCTAAAGGAATCTTCCTTAAATTATTAGTTAGAATGAAGGACAAGAAGCTAAAGGCTTGTTTGAGTGTATTAAAGCTAGAAAGTCCAATCAAGATAAAAAACATATGCTAAACGCTTGCGTGTAATGAAGCTCGTCGTCGTTTAGTCGTTTAGTCGTGTCCGACTCTTCGTGACCCCATGGACCAGAGCACGCCAGGCCCTCCTATCTTCTACTGCCTCCCGGAGTTGTGTCAAATTCATGTTGGTTGCTTCGCAGAATGCTAGAATGAAGGAAATCAAGAAAGAGGAAGGAGTCTAAATGAAGCTTGTTTGAGTATTAAAGCTAGAAAGAAGTAAATGAAGAATGAACAAATGATAAAGAAAGATAAATATATATATATAGAAAGGAAATCAAGGAGAAAAGGTACTTTGAGTGTATTGAAGCTAGAAAGGAATGAAAAAGTGAAAGCAAATAGACGCCTCCTCGAATGTATTGAAGCTAGAATAAAGGAAATCAGGAAATAAGAGAAAGAAGCTAAACTATGCTGGTTAAAAGCTAGAATTAACGAAATCTAGAATGAAAAAAACGAAGCTATAGGGAGCTTGTTAAAATGTATTGAAGCTAGAATGGATATGAAGAACGAAGCTAAACTTAAATTATTGAAATTACAAAAGAAAGAAGAAGCTAGAATGAATAATGAACAAGAGAAAGAAGCTAAAGGAAGCTGTTTACTGTAGAAAAGGAAGTCAAAGAAGCGAAAGAATATAAAGGAAGCTTGCTTGAGTATTAAAGCTACAGTGGTCAATAAAGAAAAGTTTCCAAAGAAGTTTGCATCTGTATTGAAGCTAGAATGAAGTAAATGAAGAATGAACAAGAGAAAGAAATAAAAGTCTAAAGGAAGCTTGTTTAAACTGACTAAACCGAAGGAAATCAAGAAGAGAGCTGAAAGAAGCTAGTTCTTAGTTTGAAAGAAGTAAATGAAGAATGAACAAAAGAAGCTTGTTTGACAGTATTAAAGCTAAAATGTAAATGACAGAAGGAAAGTAAACGGAGCTGTGTGCTGAAGCTAAATTGAAATTAATCGTTTAAAAGCTAAATCTTTGAGTGCATTTAAGCCTCCTTTTTCTTTTTTTCTTGATTTGCTTTCATTCTAGTTCAGTACACACAAGCTTTAGCTTCTTTTCTTTTTTCTGGATTGACCATTGTAGCTTCATTACTCAAACAAGCTTCCTTTAGCTTCTTGACTTCAACACATTTAACCAAACTTTAGCTTCGTTCTCGTTCATTCTTCATTCTATCTTAAATACGCTCACAAACTTCCTTTAGCTTCCTTTAGCTTCCTTTTCATTTCTTGATTTCCTTCCATCTATTCAATACATCATTTCTTAAACTTATTTCTCGTTCGTTTCATTTTAGCTTCAATACACTAGCGTTCTTTAGTTTTCTTTACAAAAAGATTTCCATTAGTTTCTGTCTCTTCTGTCGAGTACATTCATTGTAGCTTCAGTACATTCAAGATTCCTTGATTCTTTCTCGTCTTTTGTTGTCTACCTTCATTCCAGATTGTCCAGATTCAGAAGTTTCCTTTAGCTTCTTTTCTCCTTCCTTCTAGCTTCTATACACTCAAGCTCGTTGTTTCCTGATTACATTCATTATACCCTCAAAACAATCAAACAAGGTTCCTCAATTTAGGTCTGTGCTTATTTGATTTACTCCATTCTAGCTGCAATATAATCAACAAACTTACTTTAGCATCCTGTTTTACTTCAGGCTAGCATTAATAAGATGATGGTTCCTTTGAATACCTTCTCTTCGTTTACTTCGTTCCAGCTGCTATACAATAAAACAAGCTTCCTTTACCCTCTTTTCGTTGTTCTTCCTTGCTTACATGCATTCCAATACAATCAAATCCTAAGCCTAAACCTATAACCCTATCCCGAACCCTAACCCTAACACTATGTCACCCTAGCCCTAACCATAACGCTAGCCCTAGCCTACCCCTGTCTAAGATTTGCCCTATTTAGGGTATCAGAAGAGAAAAAAATATATGAAAGAAAGAAGAGAAATAAGCTAAAGCTTGTTTGAGATTATTGGAGGTAGAATGAAGTAAACCAACAAAAAGAAAGGAAGCTTGTTGTATATATAAAGCTAGAATGAAATGAAGGAACAGAAAGAATCTAAATGATTCTTCTTTTAGTGTGTTGCTTAGAATGAAAATCAAATATGAAGAAGAGAAAGTAAATAAGCTTGTTTGAGTGTATTGAAGTTTCCATTAAACTTTTGTTCATAAAAGCTTCAATATACGTAAGTTTCTTTGGGTTCTTCCCTTTTTAAATGACCATTATCTTTGATAAATAGAAGCTTCCTTTAGCGGCTTTCTCTCATTCATTAATTTCCTTCTAGGTTCAAAATAAACAATTGAAGCTAGTTTAGGTGAAGTTTGAAATAGATTTTGTTCTTTCTTGATTTCATTCTACCTTCAATATACGCAAGCTTCTTTGCTTCTTTTTATTGACTTCATTCTTGCTTTAATACACTCAGAAAGCTTATAGGATCTTTCTCTTATTCATTCTTACTACCTTAAATGCACAGCATCTTCTTTCTTGATTTCCTTCATTCTAGCTTCAATACACTCAAAAAAGCTTCCTTTAGCTTCTTTTCTTTTTTCTTGATTTCCTTCATTCTAGGTTCATTACACGCAAGCGTTTCTTTAGCATGTCTTTTTTTATCTTGATTTAGCTTTCTACTTTAATACACTGAAACAAGTTTCCCATAGCTTTTTTCTCCGTTTTTGTCCATTCTTTTAATAATTTAAGGAAGCTTCCTTTATATTTATCTTCGTACTTCATTACCTTCATTCTAGCTTCAATCCATTTTAACATTTTAATCCATTTTCAGGCTTCGTTTAGCTTTTTTGTTCATTGTTCATTTCGTTCTAGCTTCAATACACTCAAACAAGCTTCCTTCAGATTCCTTCTCTTCTTTTTTGATTTCCTTCATTTTAGCTTCATTACAAGTAAGAGTTTAGTTTTTCTCTTATTTTGTCGATTGATCTTTCAATAAGAATTTAATAGAGAGCTAAAGAACGTAGCTAAAGAAGCTGAAGAAGCTAAAGAAGCTTCCATTAGCTTCTTTCTCCATCGTTATTGATTTCCTTCATTCTAGCTTCATTATATATAAACAAGCCTTTTAGCTTCATGTTCAATTTTGATTTCCTTCATTCTAGCTTCAATACACTCAAACAAGCTTCCTTTAGTTTCTTTCTCTTCTTTTTTCTTGATTTTCATTCTAGCTTCAATATTTTAAGGAAGCTTACTTTAGCATTTCTCTTTTTCCTTCTTGATATCCTGCTTTCTAGCTAAAATAACGATTCGTTTAGCCTCTTTTTTTTCTTAGTTTTTGATTTTCTTCATTCTAACGTCATCTTAAGGAAGCTTTAGTATCTTTCTCTTTTTTGATTTCCTTCACTCTAGCTTCATTACATATAAACGTTTCCTTTATATTCTTTTCATTCTAACTTCAATACACTCAAACAAGCTCCCTTTAGCTTCTGTTTTGATTTCCTTCATTCTAGCTTCATTACAGGCAACCGTTTCTTTAGCTTTTCTCTACTTTTTTTATTGTCTGACCATTATAGCTCTAATACACTCAAACAAGCTTTCTTTAGCTTCATTCGATCTTCTTTTCCTTCATTCTAGCTTCAATATTTAACAAGCTTCGTTTAGCTTCTTTCTCCTTCTTCATTTCCTTTATACAAGCTTCATTTAGCTTATTTCTCTTTTTCCGTCTTCATTTACTTCATTCTAGCCTCAATCACTCAAAGAAGCTTCGTTTAGCTTCCTTCTTTCTTCATTTCCTTCATTCTAGCATCATTACACGCAACCAAGCTTTAACATCTTTCACTTCTTTTTTTCTTTATTGACTTCATCCTAGCTTTAGTACACTCCTTTAGTTTCTTCGTTCTTGATTGACTTCTTTCTAGCTTCAATATTTAAACGAACCTCCTTTAGATTCTTTCTGTTGTTCTTTCTTCATTTACTTTATTCTATCTTCAATACACTCGAACAAGCTTCCTTTAGATTTTTTCTGCTTCGTTCTTGATTTTCTTCAATATTTTAAGGAATCTTTAGCTTCTTTCTCTTTTTCATTCTTGATTTCCTTCATTCGTTAAAATGTATTGCTTAGATTCTTCTTGATTTCCGTTATACTAGCTTCAATACGTTTAAAAAAGCTTCCTTTAGCTTCTTTTTTTATTCATTCTTCATTTACTTCTTTCTAGCTTTAACACACTCAAACAAGATTCCTTTAGCTTCTTTCTCTTCTTTCTTGATTTCCTTCATTCTAGCTTCTACATATAAACAAGATTCCTTTATTTTCTTTTTTTGGTCATTCTTCATTTCATTCTACCTTCAATACACTCAAACTAGCTCCCTTTAGCTTCCTTCTTTTTTTTTTATTTCCTTCATTCTAGCTTCATTACATGCAAGCGTTTCTTTAGCTTCTCTACTTTTTTATTTGACCATTATAGCTTTAATACACTCAAACAAGCTTTCTTTTGCTTTTTTCGATCTTTATTTCCTGCATTCTAGCTTCAATAAATTTTAACAAGCTCCCTATAGCTTTTTTTCATTCTAGATTTCCTTAAATCTAGCTTCAATAAATTTTAACAAGCTTCGTTTAGCTTCTTTCTCTTCTTTTTTCATTTCCTTCATTCTAGCATCAACACACGCAACCAAGCTTCTTTAGTTTCTCTCCTTTTTTTTCTTTATTGACTTCATCCTAGCTTGTTTCTTTCTTCGTTCTTGATTGACTTCTTTCTAGCTTCAATACATTTAAACGAGCTTCCTTTAGACTCGTTCTCTTGGTCATCCTTTATTCTAGCTTCAATACATTATAACAAGCGTCCTTTAGCTTCTTTCTCCTTCTTTCTTGATTTCCTGTATTCTAGCTTCATTACTTTTAAACAAGCTTCCATTATCTTTTTTCCCTTTTACATTCTTCATTTACTTCTTTCTAGCTTTAATACAAACAAGCTTCGTCTACCTTCTTT
>NW_027589986.1:122500-134180 GCF_051106095.1 Pogona vitticeps
GAAAGAAGAAAGAAAGAAAGAAAGAAAGAAAAAACGAAGGAAGGAAAGAAAGAAGGAAAGAAAGCAGGACGGAAGGAAGGAAGGAAGGAAAGAAAGAAAGAAAGAAAGAAAGAAAGACAAAGAAAGAAGGAAGGAAAGAAAGACAAATAAATAAATAAAGAAAGAAAGAAATAAGAAAGAAAAAAATGAGAGAAAGAAATGATGGAAGGAAGGAAGGAGGGATCGAAGAAAGAAAGAAAGACAGGAAGAAAGAAAGACCGAAAGAAAGAAAGAAAGATGGAAAAATGATGGAAGGAAGGAAGGAGGGATCGAAGAAACTATTTAAGGAAGAAAGAAAAAAGAAATTAAGAAAGAAAGAAGGAAAGAAATTAATTAAGAAAGAAGGAAAGAAGGAAATAAGGAAAGAAGGAAAGAAAGAAAGAAAGAAAGAAAAAATGAAGGAAAGAAAGAAGTAAAGAAAGAAAGAAAGAAGGAAAGAAAGAAAGAAGGAAGGAGAGAAAGAAAGAAAGAATGAAATTAAGAAAGAAAGAAGGAAGGAAGGAAAGAAAGAAGGAAAGAAAGAAAGAAAGAAGGAAGGAAGGAAGGAAGGAAGGAAGGATGGAAAGAAAGAAAGAAAGAATTAAGGAAAGAAAGAAAAAGAAGAAGGAAAGAAAGAAAAAGGAAAGAAAGAAACAGAGAAAGAAAGAAACAAAGAAGGAAGCAAAGAAGGAAGGGAGGAAAGAAAGAAGAAAGAAAGAAATGATGTAAGGAGGGAACGACGAAAAAAGAAAGAAAGAAAGAAAGAAAGAAAGAAGTAAGGAAGGAAAGAAAGAAAGAAAGAAATTAAGAAAGAAAGAATTTCAGAAAGAAAGAAAGAAAGAAAGAAAGAAAGTAAGAAAGAAAGAAGGAAAGAAAGAAAGAAAAAGAAAGAAAGAAATGATGGAAGGAATGAAGGAGGGATCGAGGGAAGAAAGAAAGAAAGAAAGAAGGAGGGAAGGAGGGTAAGAAAGAAAAAAAGAAGGAAGGAAGGAAGGAAAGAAAGAACGAAAGAAAGAAAGAAAGAAAGAAGGAAAGAAGGAAAGAAAGAAGGAAGGAAGGAAGGAAGGAAGGAAAGAAAGAAAGAAGGAAAGAAGGAAAGAAAGAAAGAATGAAATGTGGGAAGGAAGGAAGGAGGGATCGAAGGAAAAAAGAAAGAAAGAAAGGTAGAAAGATAGAAAGGATGAAAGAAAGAAAGAAGGAAGGAAAGAAAGAAAGAAAGAAGGAAGGAAGAAAAGAAGAATGGAAGGAAAGAAATTAAGGAAGAAAGAAAGAAGGAAGGAAAGAAAGAAAGAAAGAAAGAAAGAAAGAAAGAAAGAAAGAAAGAAAGAAAGCAAGAAAGAAAGAAAAAATGAGGAAGGGAAAGAAAGAAGGAAAGAAAGAAAGAAAAACTGAAGGAAAGAAAGAAGGATAGAAAGAAAGAAAGAAAGAAAGATGGAAAGGAAGAAAGAAGGAAGGAGAGAAAGAAAGAAAAAAAAACGATGGAGGGAAGGAGGGATCAAAGAAAGAAAGAAAAAAAGAAAGAAAGAAAGAAAGAAGGAAAGAAAGAAAAATAAAGAAAGAAATGATGGAAGGAAGGAAGGAGGGATCGAGGAAAGAAAGAAAGAAAGAAAGAAAGGAGAAAGAAAGAAAGAAGGAGGGAAGGAAGGTAAGAAAGAAAAAAGAAAGAAGAAAGAAAGAAAGAAGGAAAGAAAGAATGAAATGAGGGAAGGAACGAAGGAGGGATCGAAGAAAAAAGAAAGAAAGAAAGAAAGAAAGAAAGAAAGAAGGAAAGAGAGAAAGAAAGAAAGAAGGAAGTAAGGGAGGAAGGAAGGAAGGAAAGAAAGAAAGAAACAAAGAAGGAAGGAAGGATAGAAAGAAAGAAAGAAAGAAATTAAGAAAGAAGGAAAGATAGAAGGAAAGAGAGAAAGAAAGAAAGAAAGAAGGAAGGAAGGAAGAAGGAAGGAAGGAAGGAAGGAAGGAAGGAAGGTAGGAAAGAACGAAAAAGAAAGAAAGAAAGAAAGAAAGACAGAAGGAAGGAAGGAAAGAACGAAAAAAGAATTAAAGAAAGAAAAATGATGGAAGGAAGCAAGGAGGGATCGAAGAAAGTATTAAAGGAAGAAAGAAAGAAAGAAATTAAGAAAGAAAGAAGGAAAGAAATTAATTAAGAAAGAAGGAAAGAAGGAAATAAAGAAAGAAGGAACGAAAGAAAAAATGAAGGAAATAAAGAAGTAAAGAAAGAAAGAAAGAAGGAAAGAAAGAAAGAAGGAAGGGCAGAACGAAAGAAAGAAAGAAATTAAGAAAGAAAGAAGGAAGGAAGGAAAGAAAGAAGGAAAGAAAGAAAGAAAGAAGGAAGGAAGGAAGGATGGAAAGAAAGAAAGAAAGAATTAAGGAGAGAAAGAAAAAGAAAGAAAGAAAGAAAAAGGAAAGAAAGAAAGAAAGAGAAACTAAGAAAGAAAGAATTTCAGAAAGAAAGAAAGAAAGAAAGAAAATAAGATATAGGGAAAGAAAGAAAGAAAAAGAAAGAAAGAAATGATGGAAGGAAGGAAGGAGGGATCGAGGATAGAAAGAAAGAAAGAATGAAGGAGGGAAGGAAGGAAGGTAAGAAAGAAAAAAAGAAGGAAGGAAGGAAGGAAGGAAGGAAAGAAAGAAAGAAAGAAAGAAAGAAAGGAAAAAGAAAAAATGAAAGAAAGAAAGAAAGAATGAAAAGAGGGAAGGAAGGAAGGAGGGATGGAAGAAAAAGAAAGAAAGAAAGATAGATAGAATGATAGAAAGGATGAAGGAAAGAAATTATGAAGGAAGGAAAGAAAGAAAGAAAGAAGAAAGGAAGAAAAGAAGAACGGATGGAAAGAAATTAATGAAGAAAGAAAGAAAGAAAAGAAAGAAAGAAAGAAAGAAAGAAAGAAGGAAAGAAAGAAAGAAAGAAGGAAAGAAGGAAAGAAGGAAAGAAAGAAAGAAAAAGAAAGAAAGAAATGATGGAAGGAAGGAAGGAGGGATCGAGGAAAGAAAGAAAGAAAGAAAGAAAGAAAGAAAGAAATAAAGAAAGAAAGAAAGAAAGAAAGAAAGAAAGAAGGAGGGAAGGAAGGTAAGAAAGAAAAAAAGAAAGGAAGAAAGAAAGAAGGAAAGAAAGAATGAAATGAGGGAAGGAACGAAGGAGGGATCGAAGAAAGAAAGAAAGAAAGAAAGAACGAAAGAGAGAAAGAAAGAAAGAAGGAAGGGAGGGAGGAAGGAAGGAAGGAAGAAAGGAAAGAAAGAAAGAAAGAAAGAAAGAAGGAGGAAGGAACGAAGGAAGGAAGGAAGGAAGGAAGGAAAGAAAGAAATAGAAAGAAAGAAAGAAAGACAGAAGGAAGGAAAGAACGAAAGAAAGAAAGAAAGTAATCAAGAAGGAAAGAAAGAAAGAAGGAAAGAAAGAAGGAAAGAAAGAGAGAAAGAAAGAAGGAACGATGGAAAGAAAGGAAGAAAGAAGGAAGGAAAGAAAGAAAAATAAAGAAAAAAATAAAGAAAGAAAGAGGGAAGGAAGGAAGAAAGAAAGAAAGAAAGAAAGAATGAAAGAAAGAAATGATGGAAGGAAGGAAGGAGGGATCGAAGAAAGAAAGAAAGAAAGAAAGAAAGAAAGAAAGAAAAAATAAGGAAGGAAAGAAAGAAGGAAAGAAAGAAAGAAAAAATGAAGGAAGAAAGAGGGATAGAAAGAAAGGAAGATGGAAAGGAAGAAAGAAGGAAGGAGAGAAAGAAAGAAAGAAAGATACGATGGAGGGAAGTAGGATCAAAAAAAGAAAGAAAGAAAGAAAGAAAGAAAGAAAGAAGGAAGGAAAGAAAGAAAAATGGAAGGAAGGAAGGAGGGATCGAGGAAAGAAAGAAAGAAAGAAAGAAAGAAAGAAAGAAGGAAAGAAAGAATGAAATGAGGGAAGGAACGAAGGAGGGATCAAAGAAAAAAGAAAGAAAGAAAGAAAGAAAGAAAGAAAGAAAGAAAGAAAGAAAGAAGGAAAGAGAGAAAGAAAGAAAGAAGGAAGTAAGGGCGGAAGGAAGAAAGGAAGGAAGGAAGGAAGGAAAGAAAGAAAGAAAGAAAGAAAGAAGAAGGAAGGAAGGATAGAAAGAAAGAAAGAAAGAAAGAAATTAAGAAAGAAGGAAAGAAAGAAGGAAAGAGAGAAAGAAAGAAAGAAAGAAAGAAAGAAGGAAAGAACGAAAGAAAGAATTAAAGAAGAAAAATGATGGAAGGAATCAAGGAGGGATCGAAGAAAGTATTAAAGTAAGAAAGAAAGAAAGAAATTAAGAAAGAAAGAAGGAAAGAAATTAATTAAGAAAGAAGGAAAGAAGGAAATAAAGAAAGAAGGAAAGAAAGAAAAAATGAAGGAAAGAAAGAAGTAAAGAAAGAAAGATAGAAGGAAAGAAAGAAAGAAGGAAGGGAGAACGAAAGAAAGAAAGAAATTAAGAAAGAAAGAAGGAAGGAAGGGAAAGAAAGAAGGAAAGAAAGAAAGAAGGAAGGAAGGAAGGAAGGAAGGAAGGAAGGATGGAAAGAAAGAAAGAAAGAAAGAATTAAGGAGAGAAAGAAAAAGAAAGAAAGAAAGAAAGAAAAAGGAAAGAAAGAAAGAAAGAAAGAAAGAAGGAAGGAAGGAAAGAAGGAAGGGAGGAAAGAAAGAAAGAAAGAAAGAAATGATCTAAGGAAGGAAGGAGGAATGAAGAATAAAGAAAGGAAGAAAGAAAGAAGGAAGGAAAGAAAGAAAGAAAGAAAGAAAGAAAGAAAGAAAGAAAGAAAGAAAGAAAGAAAGAAAAAAGAATGAATGAATGAAAGAAAGAAAGAATGAAATCAGGGAAGGAAGGAGGGATCAAAGAAAAAAAGAAAGAAAGAAAGATAGAATGATAGAAAGGATGAAAGAAAGAAAGAAGGAAGGAAAGAAAGAAAGAAAGAAAGAAGAAAGGAAGAAAAGAAGAATGGATGGAAAGAAATTAAGGAAGAAAGAAAGAAAGAAGGAAAGAAGGAAAGAAAGAAAGAAAGAAAGAAAGAAAGAAAGAAAGAAAAAATAAGGAAGGAAGAAAGAAGGAAAGAAAGAAAGAAGGAAAGAAGGAAAGAAGGAAAGAAGGAAAGAAGGAAAGAAAGAAAGAAAGAAAGAAGGAAAGAGAGAAAGAAAGAAAGAAGGAAGTAAGGGCGGAAGGAAGGAAGGAAGGAAGGAAGGAAAGAAAGAAAGAAAGAAAGAAGGAAGGAAGGATAGAAAGAAACAAAGAAAGAAATTAAGAAAGAAGGAAAGAAAGAAGGAAAGAGAGAAAGAAAGAAAGGAAGAAGGAAGGAAGGAAGGAAGGTAGGAAAGAAAGAAAAAGAAAGAAAGAAAGAAAGAAAGAAAGACAGAAGGAAGGAAAGAACGAAAGAAAGAATTAAAGAAAGAAAAATGATGGAAGGAAGCAAGGAGGGATCGAAGAAAGTATTAAAGGAAGAAAAAGAAAGAAAGAAATTAAGAAAGAAAGAAGGATAGAAATTAATTAAGAAAGAAGGAAAGAAGGAAATAAAAAAAGAAGGAAAGAAAGAAAAATGAAGGAAATAAAGAAGTAAAGAAAGAAAGAAAGAAGGAAAGAAGAAAGAAGGAAGGGGAGAACGAAAGAAAGAAAGAAATTAAGAAAGAAAGAAGGAAGGAAGGAAAGAAAGAAGGAAAGAAAGAAAGAAGGAAGGAAGGAAGGAAGGAAGGAAGGAAGGATGGAAAGAAAGAAAGAAAGAATTAAGGAGAGAAAGAAAAAGAAAGAAAGAAAGAAAGAAAAAGGAAAGAAAGAAACAAAGAAAGAAAGAAAGAAAGAAGGAAGGAAGGAAAGAAGGAAGGGAGGAAAAAAGAAAGAAAGAAAGAAATGATCTAAGGAAGGAAGGAGGGAATGAAGAAAAAAGAAAGGAAGAAAGAAAGAAGGAAGGAAAGAAAGAAAGAAAGAAAGAAAGTAAGAAAGAAAGAATTTCAGAAAGAAAGGAAAGAAAGAAAGAAAGAAAGTAAGAAAGAAGGAAGAAAGAAAGAAAAAGAAAGAAAGAAATAATGGAAGGAAGAAGGAGGGATCGACGATAGAAAGAAAGAAAGAATGAAGAAGGGAAGGAAGGATGGTAAGAAAGAAAAAAGAAGGAAGGAAGGAAGGAAGGAAGGAAAGAAAGAAAGAAAGAAAGAAAGAAAGAAAGAAAGAAAGAAAGAAAGAAAGAAAGAAAAAAGAAAGAATGAATGAAAGAAAGAAAGAATGAAATCAGGGAAGGAAGGAAGGAGGGATCAAAGAAAAAAAGAAAGAAAGAGAGATAGAATGATAGAAAGGATGAAAGAAAGAAAGAAGGAAGGAAAGAAAGTAAGAAAGAAAGAAAGAAGAAAGGAAGAAAAGAAGAATGGATGGAAAGAAATTAAGGAAGAAAGAAAGAAAGAAAGAAGGAAAGAAGGAAGAAAGAAAGAAAGAAAGAAAGAAAGAAAGAAAGAAAGAAAGAAAAAATAAGGAAGGAAAGAAAGAAGGAAAGAAAGAAAGAAGAAAAGAAGGAAAGAAAGAAAGAAAGAAAGAAAGAAAGAAAGAAAGAAAGAAAGAAAGAAAGAAAGAAGAAAAGAAAGAAAGAAGGAAAGAAGGAGAGAAAGAAAGTAAGAAAGATACGATGGAGAGAAGGAGGGATCAAAGAAAGAATGAAAGAAAGAAAGAAAGAAAGAAGGAAAGAATGAAAGAAAAAGAAAGAAAGAAATGATGGATGGAAGGAAGGAGGGATCGAGGAAAGAAAGAAAGAAAGAAAGAAAGAAAGAAGGGAGGGAAGGAATGTAAAAAAGAAAAAAAGAAAGGATGACAGAAAGAAAGAAGGAAAGAAAAAATGAAATGAGGGAAGGTACGAAGGAAGGATCGAAGAAAAAAGAAAGAAAGAAAGAAAGAAGGAAAGAGAGAAAGAAAGAAAGAAGGAAGTAAGGGCGGAAGGAAGGAAGGAAGGAAGGAAGGAAAGAAAGAAAGAAAGAAAGAAGAAGGAAGGATAGAAAGAAAGAAGAAAGAAAGAAATTAAGAAAGAAGGAAAGAAAGAAGGAAAGAGAGAAAGAAAGAAAGAAAGAAAGAAGGAAGGAAGGAAGGAAGGTAGGAAAGAAAGAAAAAGAAAGAAATAAAAAGAAAGAAAGAAAGAAAGAAGGAAGGAAGGAAGGAAGGTAGGAAAGAAAGAAAAAGAAAGAAATAAAGAAAGAAAGACAGAAGGAAGGAAAGAACGAAAGAAAGAATTAAAGAAAGAAAAATGATGGAAGGAAGCAAGGAGGGATCGAAGAAAGTATTAAAGGAAGGAAGAAAGAAAGAAATTAAGAAAGAAAGAAGGAAAGAAATTAATTAAGAAAGAAGGAAAAGAAGGAAAGAAAGAAAGAAGGAAAGAAAGAATAAATGAAGGAAAGAAAGAAGTAAAGAAAGAAAGAAGGAAGGAAAGAAAGAAAGAAGGAAGGGGAGAACGAAAGAAAGAAAGAAATTAAGAAAGAAGGAAGGAAGGAAAGAAAGAAGGAAAGAAAGAAAGAAAGAAGGAAGGAAGGAAGGAAGGATGGAAAGAAAGAAAGAAAGAATTAAGGAGAGAAAGAAAAAGAAAGAAAGAAAGAAAGAAAAAGGAAAGAAAGAAACAAAGAAAGAAAGAAAGAAAGAAAGAAAGAAGGAAGGAAGGAAAGAAGGAAGGGAGGAAAGAAAGAAAGAAAGAAAGAAATGATCTAAGGAAGGAAGGAGGGAATGAAGAAAAAAGAAAGGAAGAAGAAAGAAGAAGGAAGGAAGGAAAGAAAGAAAGAAGAAAGTAAGAAAGAAAGAATTTCAGAAACAAAGAAAGAAAGAAAGAAAGAAAAGAAAGAAGAAAGAAGAAAGAAAGAAAGAAAGAAGGAAAGAAAGAAAGAAAAAGAAAGAAAGAAATAATGGAAGGAAGGAAGGAGGGATCGAGGATAGAAAGAAAGAATGAAGGAGGGAAAGAAGGAAGGTAAGAAAGAAAAAAAGAAGAAGGAAGGAAGGAAGGAAGGAAGGAAGGAAAGAAAGAAAGAAAGAAAGAAAGAAAGAAAGAAAGAAAGAAAGAAAGAAAGAAAAGAAAGAAAAAGAAAGAAAGAAAGAAAGAAAGAAAGAAAGAAAGAAAGAATGAAAGAAAGAAAGAAAGAATGAAATCAGGGAAGGAAGGAAGGAGGGATAAAAGAAAAAAAGAAAGAAAGAAAGATAGAATGATAGAAAGGATGAAAGAAAGAAAGAAGGAAGGAAAGAAAGAAAGAAAGAAAGAAGAAAGGAAGAAAAGAAGAATGGATGGAAAGAAATTAAGGAAGAAAGAAAGAAAGAAAGAAGGAAAGAAGGAAGAAAGAAGAAAGAAAGAAAGAAAGAAAAGAAAGAAAGAAAGAAAGAAAGAACAAGAAAGAAAGAAAGAAGGAAAGAAAGAAAGAAAAAATAAGGAAGGAAAGAAAGAAGGAAAGAAAGAAAGAAGAAAAGAAGGAAAGAAAGAAAGAAAGAAGAAAAGAAAGAAAGAAAGAAAGAAAGAAGGAAAGAAGGAAAGAAAGAAAGAAAGAAAGGAAAAAGAAAAAATGAAAGAAAGAAAGAAAGAATGAAAAGAGGGAAGGAAGGAAGGAGGGATGGAAGAAAAAAAGAAGAAAGAAAGATAGAATGATAGAAAGGATGAAGGAAAGATATTAGGAAGGAAGGAAAGAAAGAAAGAAAGAAGAAAGGAAGAAAAGAAGAATGGATGGAAAGAAATTAATGAAGAAAAAAAGAAAGAAAGAAAAAAATGAAGGAAGAAAGAAGGATAGAAAGAAAGAAGGAAAGAAGGAAAGAAAGAAAGAAAAAGAAAGAAAGAAATGATGGAAGGAAGGAAGGAGGGATCGGAGGAAAGAAAGAAAGAAAGAAAGAAAGAAAGAAAGAAAGAAAGAAAGAAAGAAAGAAAGAAGGAGGGGAGGAAGGTAAGAAAGAAAAAAAGAAAGGAAGAAAGAAAGAAGGAAAGAAAGAATGAAATGAGGGAAGGAACGAAGGAGGGATCGAAGAAAGAAAGAAAGAAAGAATGAAAGAGAGAAAGAAAGAAAGAAGGAAGGGAGGGAGGAAGGAAGGAAGGAAGAAAGGAAAGAAAGAAAGAAAGAAAGAAAGAAGGAAGGAACGAAGGAAGGAAGGAAGGAAGGAAGGAAAGAAAGAAATAGAAAGAAAGAAAGAAAGACAGAAGGAAGGAAAGAACGAAAGAAAGAAAGAAAGAAAGTAATAAAGAAGGAAAGAAAGAAAGAAGGAAAGAAAGAAGGAAAGAAAGAGAGAAAGAAAGAAAGAAGGAACGATGGAAAGAAAGGAAGAAAGAAGGAAGGAAAGAAAGAAAAATAAAGAGAAAAATAAAGAAAGAAAGAGGGGAAGGAAGGAAGGAAGAAAGAAAGAAAGAAAGAAAGAAAGAAAGAAAGAAAGAAATGATGGAAGGAAGGAAGGAGGGATCGAAGAAAGAAAGAAAGAAAAGAAAGAAAGAAAGAAAGAAAGAAAGAAAGAAAGAAAAAATAAGGAAGGAAAGAAAGAAGGAAAGAAAGAAAGAAAAAATGAAGGAAAGAAAGAGGGATAGAAAGAAAGGAAGATGGAAAGGAAGAAAGAAGGAAGGAGAGAAAGAAAGAAAGAAAGATACGATGGAGGGAAGTAGGGATCAAAAAAAGAAAGATAGAAAGAAAGAAAAGAAAGAAGAGAAGGAAGGAAAGAAAGAAAAATAAAGAAAGAAATGATGGAAGGAAGGAAGGAGGGATCGAGGAAAGAAAGAAAGAAAGAAAGAAAGAAAGAAAGAAAGAAAGAAAGAAAGAAAGAAGGAAAGAAAGAATGAAATGAGGGAAGGAACGAAGGAGGGATCGAAGAAAAAAGAAAGAAAGAAAGAAAGAAGGAAAGAGAGAAAGAAAGAAAGAAGGAAGTAAGGGCGGAAGGAAGGAAGGAAGGAAGGAAGGAAGGAAGGAAAGAAAGAAAGAAAGAAAGAAGGAAGGAAGGATAGAAAGAAAGAAAGAAAGAAGGAAATAAAGAAAGAAGGAAAGAAAGAAAAAATGAAGGAAATAAAGAAGTAAAGAAAGAAAGAAAGAAGGAAAGAAAGAAAGAAGGAAGGGGAGAACGAAAGAAAGAAAGAAATTAAGAAAGAAAGAAGGAAGGAAGGAAGGAAAGAAAGAAGGAAAGAAAGAAAGAAAGAAGGAAGGAAGGAAGGATGGAAAGAAAGAAAGAGAGAATTAAGGAGAGAAAGAAAAAAGAAAGAAAGAGAAAGAAAAAGGAAAGAAAGAAACAAAGAAAGAAAGAAGGAAGGAAGGAAGGAAGGAAGGAAAGAAGGAAGGGAGGAAAGAAAGAAATGATCTAAGGAAGGAAGGAGGGAATGAAGAAAAAAGAAAGGAAGAAAGAAAGAAGGAAGGAAAGAAAGAAAGAAAAAACTAAGAAAGAAAGAATTTCAGAAAGAAAGAAAGAAAGAAAGAAAGAAAATAAGATATAGGGAAAGAAAGAAAGAAAAAGAAAGAAAGAAATGATGGAAGGAAGGAAGGAGGGATCGAGGATAGAAAGAAAGAAAGAATGAAGGAGGGAAGGAAGGAAGGTAAGAAAGAAAAAAGAAGGAAGGAAGGAAGGAAGAAGGAAGGAAAGAAAGAAAGAAAGAAAGAAAGAAAGAAGAAAGAAAGAAAGAAAGAAAGAAAGAAAGAAAGAAAGAAAGAAAGAAAAAAGAAAGAAAGAAAGGAAAAAGAAAAAATGAAAGAAAGAAAGAAAGAATGAAAAGAGGGAAGGAAGGAAGGAGGGATGGAAGAAAAAAAGAAAAGAAAGAAAGATAGAATGATAGAAAGGATGAAGGAAAGAAATTAGGAAGGAAGGAAAGAAAGAAAGAAAGAAGAAAGGAAGAAAAGAAGAATGGATGGAAAGAAATTAATGAAGAAAGAAAGAAAGAAAGAAGGAAAGAAAGAAGGAAAGAAAGAAAGAAGAAAAGAAGGAAAGAAAGAAGGATAGAAAGAAAGAAAGAAAGAAAGAAAGTGAAGAAAGAAAGAAAGAAAGAAAGAAAGAAGGAAGGAAAGAAGGAAAGAAGGAAAGAAGGAAGGAGAGAAAGAAAGTGAGAAAGATACGATGGAGGGAAGGAGGGATCAAAGAAAGAAAAAAGAAAGGGAAGAAAGAAAGAAAGAAGGAAAGAAGGAAAGAAGGAAAGAAAGAAAGAAAAAGAAAGAAAGAAATGATGGAAGTAAGGAAGGAGGGATCGAGGAAAGAAAGAAAGAAAGAAAGAAAGAAAAAGAAAGAAAGAAAGAAAGAAAGAAAAAAGAAAGAAAGAAAGAAAGAAAGAAGGAGGGAAGGAAGGTAAGAAAGAAAAAAAAGAAAGGAAGAGAAAGAAAGAAGGAAAGAAAGAATGAAATGAGGGAAGCAACGAAGGAGGGATCGAAGAAAGAAAGAAAGAAAGAAAGAATGAAAGAGAGAAAGAAAGAAAGAAGGAAGGGAGGGAGGAAGGAAGGAAGGAAGAAAGGAAAGAAAGAAAGAAAGAAAGAAAGAAAGAAGGAAGGAACGAAGGAAGGAAGGAAGGAAGGAAGGAAAGAAAGAAATAGAAAGAAAGAAAGAAAGACAGAAGGAAGGAAAGAACGAAAGAAAGAAAGAAAGAAAGTAATAAAGAAGGAAAGAAAGAAAGAAGGAAAGAAAGAAGGAAAGAAAGAGAGAAAGAAAGAAAGAAGGATCGATGGAAAGAAAGGAAGAAAGAAGGAAGGAAAGAAAGAAAAATAAAGAAAATAAGAAAGAAAGACAGAGGGAAGGAAGGAAGAAAGAAAGAAAA
>NW_027589988.1:20000-22500 GCF_051106095.1 Pogona vitticeps
GGGTTATCTTTACGGCTAGGGCTAGTGCTAGGGCTACGATTACGTTTAGGGTTAGGGTACGGAATAGGGTTAGGGTTAGGGTTAGGGTTAGCGTTAGGGTTAGGGTTACTGTTAGGGTGAGGGTGAGGGTGCGGGTGAGGGTGCGGGTGAGGGTGAGGGTGAGGGTGAGGGTGAGGGTTAGCTTTACGGCTAGGGGTAGGCCTAGGTCTACGTTGAGGTTTAGGCTTAGGGTTAGGATCAGGGTTAGGGTTAGGGTTAGGATAAGGGTGAGGGTTAGGGTCAGGGTTAGGGTTAAGTTTGGGGTTAGGGTTAGGGCTAGGGTTTGGGCTATAACCAGGGTTAGGGTTAGGGTTAGGTTTAGGGTTATGTTTACGGCTAGGGCTAGGGCTAGGGCTACGATTAGGTTTAAGTTTAGGGTTAGGATTAGGGTTAGGGTTAGGGTTAGTGTTAGGGTTATGGTTAGGGTTAGGGTTAGGGTTAGGGTAAGGGTAAGGGTTAGGGTTAGGGTTTCTGTTAGGGTATGGACTAAGGCTAGGGCAAGAGCTGGGGTTATAGTTATGGTGACGGTTACAGTTAGGGCTACGGTTAGGGTTAGGATTAAGGATAATGTTAGGTCAAAGACCTGAGTTAGGGTTAGGGTTAGGGTTAGGGTTAGGGTTAGGATAAGGGTGAGGGTTAGGGTCAGGGTTATGGTTAGCGTTAAGGTTAGGGTTAGGATTAGGGTTAGGGCTAGGGTTAGGGCTACAACCAGGGTTAGGGTTAGGGTTAGGGTTAGGGTTATGTTTACGGCTAGGTCTAGGTCTAGGGCTACGATTAGGTTTAAGGTTAGGGTTAGGATTAGGGTTAGGGTTAGGGTTAGGGTTAGGGTTAGGGTAAGGTTGAGGGTTATGGTTAGGGTTAGGGTGAGGGTTAGAGTTAGGGTTAGGGTTATGGCTTGGGCTAGGGTTATGGCTAGGAGTAGTGTTAGGTTTAGGGTTAATGGTTAGTGTTAGTGTTAGGGTTAGGGTTATGGTTAGGGTTAGCGTTAGGGTTAGGGTTAGGCTTAGGGTTAGAGTTAGGGTTAGGGTTTGGGTTAGGGTTAGGGTTAGTGATAGGGTTAGGGTTAAGGTTAGGGTTACGATTAGGGTTAGCGTTATGGTTAGGGTTAACGCGAGGGTTAGGGTTAGGTTTAGGGTTAGTGTTAGGGTTAGGGTTACGGATAGGGTTAGGGTTACGGTTAGGTTTAACGCTAGGGTTAGGGTTAGGGTTAAGGTTAGAGTTAGGGTTAGAGTTAGGGTTAGGGTTAGGGTTAGGGTTAGGGCTAGGGTATGGACTAAGGCTAGGGCAAGGTCTGGGGTTATAGTTATGGTGACAATTAGCGTTAGGGCTACGGCTAAGGTTAGGGTTAAGGATAATGCTAGGTCAAGGACCTCGGTTAGGGTTAGGGTTAGGAATAGGGTTAGGGTTAGGGTTAGGGTTAGGGTTAGGGTTAGGGTTAGGGTTGGGGTTAGGGTTAGGGTTAGGGTTAGGGTTAGGGTTAGGGTTAGGGTTAGGGTTAGGGTTAGGGTTAGGGCTAGGGCTACGATTAGGTTTAGGGTTAGGGTTAGGATCAGGGTTAGGGTTAGGGTTACGGTAAGGGTGAGTGTTGGTTAGGGTTAGGGTTAGGGTTAGGATTAGGGTTAGGGTTAGGGTTAGGGTTAGGACCTAGATTACGGTTAGGGTTAGGTTTAGGGTTAGGGTTAGGGTTAGCGTTAGGGTTAGGGTTAGTGTTAGTGTTAGCGTTATGGTTAGGGTTAACACTAGAGTTAGGGTTAGAGTTAGGGTTAGGGTTAGGGTTAGGGTTAGGGTTAGGGTTAGGGTTAGGGTTAGGGTTAGGGTTAGGGTTAGGGTTAGGGTTAGGGTTAGGGTTAGGGTTAGGGTTAGGTTCAGGGTTAGGGTTAGGGTTAGGATAAGGGTGAGGGTTAGGGTCAGGGTTAGGGTTAGGGTTAGGGTTATGATTAGGATTAGGTTTAGGGGTAGTGTTAGGGCTACAACCAGGGTTAGGGTTAGGGTTAGGGTTAGGGTTAGGGTTAGTGTTAAGTTTAGAGTTAGGGTTACGGTTAGAGTTAGGGTTAGGGTTAGGGTTAGGGTTAGGATTAGGGTTAGGTTTAGGTTTAGGGTTAGGGTTAGGGTTAGGGATACGGTTGGGGTTAGGGTTAGGGTTACGGATAGTGTTAGCATTACTGCTAGTGTAAGGGTTAGAGGTACGGTTAGAGTTAGGGTTCGGGTTAGGGCTATGGTTAGAGTGAGGGTTAGGGTTATCTTTACGGCTAGGGCTAGTGCTAGGGCTACGATTACGTTCAGGGGTAGGGTTCGGATTAGGGTTAGTGTTAGGGTTAGGCTAAGGGTGAGGGTTAGGGTTTGGGTTAGGGTGAGGGTTAGAGTTAAGTTTAGGGTTAAGGTGAGGTCTAGGGTTAGGGTGAGGGTTAGGGTTAGGTTTATGGCTAGGGCTAGGCCTAGGGCTACGTTGAGGTTTAGGCTT
>NW_027589988.1:30000-32500 GCF_051106095.1 Pogona vitticeps
TTAGGGTTAGGGTTAGGGTTAGGGTTAGGGTTAGGGTTAGGGTTAGGGTTAGGGTTAGGGTTAGGGTTAGGGTTAGGGTTAGGGTTAGGGTTAGGGTTAGGGTTAGGGGTGGGGTTAGGGTTAGGGTTACGGTTAGTGTTAGCATTACTGCTAGTTTAAGGATTAGGGGTACGGATAGAGTTAGGGTTCGGGTTAGGGCTATGGTTAGAGGGAGGGTTAGGGTTATCTTTACGGCTAGGGCTAGTGCTAGGGCTACGATTACGTTCAGGGGTAGGGTTCGGATTAGGGTTAGTGTTAGGGTTAGGGTAAGGGTGAGGGTTAGGGTTTGGGTTAGGGTGAGGGTTAGAGTTAGGTTTAGGGTTAAGGTGAGGTCTAGGGTTAGGGTGAGGGTTAGGGTTAGGTTTACGGCTAGGGCTAGGCCTAGGGCTGCGTTGAGGTTTAGGCTTAGGTTTAGGATCAGGGTTAGGGTTAGGGTTAGGATAAAGGTGAGGGTTAGGGTTAGGGTTAGGGTTACGGTTAGGGTATGGACTAAGGGTAGGGCAAGAGCTGGGGTTATAGTTATGGTGACGGTTAGGGTTAGGGCTAGGGCTAGGGTTAGGATTAAGGATAATGTTAGGTCAAAGACCTGAGTTAGGGTTAGGGCTAGGGTTACAGTTAGGGTTACGGTCAGGATAAGGATAACAGTGAGGGTTAGGGTCAGGGTTAGGGTTAGGGTTAGGGTTAGGGTTAGTGATAGGGTTACGGTTAAGGTTAGGGTTACGATTAGGGTTAGCGTTATGGTTAGGGTTAACGAGAGGGTTAGGGTTAGGTTTAGGGTTAGGGTTAGGGTTAGGGTTAGGGTTAGGGTTAGGGTTAGCATTACTGCTAGTTTAAGCGTTAGGGTTAGGGTTAGGGTTAGGGTTAGGGTTAGGGTTAGGGTTAGGGTTAGGGTTAGCATTACTGCTAGTTTAAGGGTTACGGGTACGGTTAGAGTTAGGGTTCGGGTTAGGGCTATGGTTAGAGTGAGGGTTAGGGTTATCTTTACGGCTAGGGCTAGTGCTAGGGCTACGATTAGGTTTAAGGTTAGGGTTAGGATTAGGGTTAGGGTTAGGGTTAGGGTTAGGGTTAGGGTAAGGTTGAGGGTTATGGTTAGGGTTAGGGTGAGGGTTAGAGTTAGGGTTAGGGTTATGGCTTGGGCTAGGGTTATGGCTAGGAGTAGTGTTAGGTTTAGGGTTAATGGTTAGTGTTAGTGTTAGGGTTAGGGTTATGGTTAGGGTTAGCGTTAGGGTTAGGGTTAGGCTTAGGGTTAGAGTTAGGGTTAGGGTTTGGGTTAGGGTTAGGGTTAGTGATAGGGTTAGGGTTAAGGTTAGGGTTACGATTAGGGTTAGCGTTATGGTTAGGGTTAACGCGAGGGTTAGGGTTAGGTTTAGGGTTAGTGTTAGTGTTAGGGTTACGGATAGGGTTAGGGTTACGGTTAGGTTTAACGCTAGGGTTAGGGTTAGGGTTAAGGTTAGAGTTAGGGTTAGAGTTAGGGTTAGGGTTAGGGTTAGGGTTAGGGCTAGGGTATGGACTAAGGCTAGGGCAAGGTCTGGGGTTATAGTTATGGTGACAATTAGCGTTAGGGCTACGGCTAAGGTTAGGGTTAAGGATAATGCTAGGTCAAGGACCTCGGTTAGGGTTAGGGTTAGGAATAGGGTTAGGGTTAGGGTTAGGGTTAGGGTTAGGGTTAGGGTTAGGGTTGGGGTTAGGGTTAGGGTTAGGGTTAGGGTTAGGGTTAGGGTTAGGGTTAGGGTTAGGGTTAGGGTTAGGGCTAGGGCTACGATTAGGTTTAGGGTTAGGGTTAGGATCAGGGTTAGGGTTAGGGTTACGGTAAGGGTGAGTGTTGGTTAGGGTTAGGGTTAGGGTTAGGATTAGGGTTAGGGTTAGGGTTAGGGTTAGGACCTAGATTACGGTTAGGGTTAGGTTTAGGGTTAGGGTTAGGGTTAGCGTTAGGGTTAGGGTTAGTGTTAGTGTTAGCGTTATGGTTAGGGTTAACACTAGAGTTAGGGTTAGAGTTAGGGTTAGGGTTAGGGTTAGGGTTAGGGTTAGGGTTAGGGTTAGGGTTAGGGTTAGGGTTAGGGTTAGGGTTAGGGTTAGGGTTAGGGTTAGGGTTAGGTTCAGGGTTAGGGTTAGGGTTAGGATAAGGGTGAGGGTTAGGGTCAGGGTTAGGGTTAGGGTTAGGGTTAGGATTAGGATTATGTTTAGGGGTAGTGTTAGGGCTACAACCAGGGTTAGGGTTAGGGTTAGGGTTAGGGTTAGTGTTAAGTTTAGAGTTAGGGTTACGGTTAGAGTTAGGGTTAGGGTTAGGGTTAGGGTTAGGATTAGGGTTAGGTTTAGGGTTAGGGTTAGGGTTAGGGTTAGGGATACGGTTGGGGTTAGGGTTAGGGTTACGGATAGTGTTAGCATTACTGCTAGTGTAAGGGTTAGAGGTACGGTTAGAGTTAGGGTTCGGGTTAGGGCTATGGTTAGAGTGAGGGTTAGG
>NW_027589988.1:55000-61128 GCF_051106095.1 Pogona vitticeps
AAGTGAAAGAAGCTACAGGAAGCTTGTTTAAATGTGTTGAAGCTAGAATGATGGAAATCAAGAACGAAGAAGAGAAAGAAGCTATAGGGAGCTTGTTTGAGGTTGGGGACCACTGTATTAAAGTAAGTGTGAAGTCAATCAAGAAAAAAGAAGAGAAAACACCTAAAGAAGCTTTCTTTCATGTAGAAGCTAGAATGAAGGAAATCAAGAAAGAATAAGATCTAAAGGAAGCTTTTTTGAGTGTATTGAATCTAGACTGAATGAAGAAAACAAAGGAGCTAAAGGAAGCTTGTTTAAAGGTATTGAGGCTAAAAATGAAGGAAATTAAGAAGAAAAGAAGCTAAAAAAATGCTTGTTTGTGTATTGTACCTAGAATTCAGTAACTGAAGAAAGAACAAGAGGATTAAGCTAAATGAATCTTATTTTTGTGTATTGAAGCTAGAATTAATTAAATGAAGGATGAACAAGAGAAAAGTTAAAGACAGCTTTTTGAGTGTATTGAAGCTAGAAGTAAATTAAGAATGAAAAAGAGAAATAAGCTGAAGGAAACTTGTTTAAAGATATTGAGGCTAGAATGAAGGAAATTAAAAGCTAAAAAAAGCTTGTTTGTGTACTGTACCTAGAATTCAGTAACTGAAGAAAGAACAATAGGAGTAAGCTCAATGAATCTTGTTTGTGTGTATTGAAGCTAGAATGAATTAAATGAACAAGAGAAAAGTTAAAGGCAGCTTTTTGCTGTTTTGAAGCTAAAATGAAGTAAATTAAGAATGAAAAAGAGGAATAAGCTAAAGGAAGCTTGTTTTGAAGCAAGAATGAAAGATATTAAGAAGAAAGGTTTGAGTGTTTTGAAGAGAATGAAGTAAAAAATGAACTAAAGGAAGCTTGTTTAAAACGTATTGAAGCAATAATGAAGGAAATCGAGAAAGGCTAAAGTAAGCTTTGCAGTAAAGCTGGAATGAAGTAAAAGAAGAATGAACAAGCTAAAGGAAGCTTGTTTGAGTGTAGAAGCTAGAATGTAAATGAAGAAAGAAGAAAGAAATCTAAAGGAAGCTTGTTTGCGTGCATTGAAGCTAGAATTATCTAAATGAAGAACATGAGAAGCTAGAGGAAGCTTGCTTAAATGTATTAAAGCTAGAATGAAGGAAATTAAGAAAGAAAAAAGAGAAATAGTCTAAAGGAAACTTATTTTAGTGTATTAAATCTAAAAAGAAATGAAGAAGCTATAGAAAGCTTGTTTGTATAATGAAACTAGAATTTACATGAAGAAAGAACGAGGAATAAGCTAAATGAATCTTGATTGAGTGTATTGAAGTAGAATGAAGTAAATAGGATGAACAAAAGAAAAGCTAAATCTTGCTTGTCTTGCTAGAATGAAAAGAAAACAAGAGAAAAGCTAAAGGAAGCTTGTTTTAAATGTATTGAAACTAGAATGGAAATCAAAAATGAAGAAAAAAAAAAACTAAAGGAAGCGTTTAAATGTATTAAAGCTAGAAGGAAATCAAGAATGAACGCTAAAGGAATTGTTTGAATTTATTGATGCTAGATGGTCAATTAAAAAAAAAAGAGAAAAGCTAAAGAATTTTGCTTCCATGTATTGAAGCTATAATGGAGGAAATCAAGAAAGAAGAGAAAGAATCTAAAGGAAGCTTATTTTAATGTAGTGAAACTACGATGAAGTAAATGAATGACCAAACTAATGGAAGCTTGTTTGAACGTATTGAAGCTAGAATGAAGGAAATCAAGAAAGAAGGAGAAATAAGCTAAATGAAGCTTTGAGTGTATTGAAACTAGAATTGAAGTAAATGAACAAGAGAAATCAGCTAAAAGAAACTTCTTCAAATGAAGTTAGAATTAAGGAAATGAAGATTGAACAACCATGTTTAATTATATTGAAGCTAGGATGACGGAAATTAAGATTGAAGAGAATGTAAAGGATGCTTTGTAATGAAGCTAGAATCAAAAAATCAAGAAAGATGAAGCTATAAGAAACTGGTTTGACAGTTTTAAAGCTAGATTGTAGTCAATCAAGAAAAAAGAAGAGAAGCTAAAAATGCTTCCGTGCGTGTATTGAAGCTCGAATGGAAATCAAGAAAGAATAACGGAAGCTTTTAGTATATTGAATCTAGAATGAAATAAAGAAGAAGCTAAAGGAAGCTTTTGTATAAAGCTAGAATGAGAAATAAAAAAATCTAAAAGAAGCATGTTTAAATATATTGAACTTAGAATGACGGAAATCAAGGAAGAAGAAGGAGGTATAGGAAGCTTGTTTGATTGTATTAAAGCCAGAACAGTCAATCAAGAAAAAAGAAATCTGCTAATGAAGCTTGCTGACCTGCATTGAATCTAGATTAAAGGAAATCAAGAAAGAAAACCGAAAGGAAGCTTGTGTGCGTGTATTCTGTCAAGAATGATGTAAAAGAAGAAAGAAAAAAATCTAAAGGAAGCTTGTTGAATGTAAAAAGCTAGAATGACGGAAATCATGAAACAGCTACAGGAATTGTTTAAAAGTATTAAAGCTAGAATGACGGTAATTAAGAAAGAAGAGAAAGAAGCTAATGGAAGCTTGTTTGTAGTGAATCTAGAATGTAAATGAAGAATAAAGGTTTGAGTGTTTTAAAGTTGGAATTTAGTCAATCAAGAAAAAAGTAATACCTAAATATGCTTACGTGGGTGTATTGAAGCTCGAATGTAAATGAAAAAATTAGTAAGTTAAAGGAAGCTTGTTTGAAAACTGAATCTAGAATGAAATGAAAGAAAAAAAGAAGCTAAAGGTAGTTTAAATGTATAGAACCTAGCGTGAAGGAAATCAAGAAAGAAGCTAAAGCAAGCTTTTTTGAGTATATTGGCTTGAATGAAATAAATGAACCCAAAGAAAGATGCTAAAGGAAGCTTGTTTGTACTAAATCTAGAATGAAGTAAAATAAAAAATCTAAAACATGTTTAAATATATTGAAGCTAGAGAAACGGAAATCAAGGAAGAAGAAGAGAAGGAGGCTAAAGGAAGCTTGTTTGAATGTAGAAGCTAGAATGTAAATAAAGAAAAAGAAGCTAAAGCTTGTTTGAGTGCATTGAAGCTAGAATTATCCTAAATGATTGAACGAGAGAGAAGCTAGCTTGTTTAAACGTATTGAAGCTATAATGAAGGAATAAGAGAAAGGTATAGGAAGCTTGTTTCAGTGTATTAAAGCTAGAATGCTAAATCAAGAAAAAAGAAAGCAGCTAAAGAAGCGTGCTACGTGTATTGAAGCTAGAAAAAAGGAATAAGAGGCAGCAAGTGTGTGTATTGAAGCTAGAATGTGTTGATATCTATCCTAGCTTCAATACACGAAAGCAATCTTCTTTAGATTTTTTTCTAGCTTTTATTTTCATTCATTTTTCATTCTTTTTTCTTCCTAGCTTTAATACAAAAAAGCCTCCTTTAGCTTCTCCTCCAGCTTCATTTCATTCAGTCTAAGCTTCAATAACAAGGAAGCAATCATTAGCTGGATCCCTTTTTTCTTGACTTCATTCTAGCTTTAACATGCTTCCTCTAGAGTTCATTTTCAATCTAGCTTTAGTACGAACGCCTCCTTTAGCTTTCTCCTTGATTTCCTCTATTCTAGCTTCAATACATTTAAACAGCTTCCTTTAGCTTCTTTCTATTTCTTTTTATTTCATTCTAGATTCAATGTTTAACAAAAGCTTGCTTTACCTTCTTTTTCCTTTCTAGCTTCAATACATTTAAACAACCTCTAGCTTCTTTCTTTTCATTCATTTATGTCAATCAAGCTTCAGTACACTCAAAGAAGCTTCCTTATTCTTTCTTGATTTCCATTCGAGCTTCAATATACGCACGGAAATAGTTTTTAGTTTCTCCTTCTTTCTTGATTGACTCCATTCCAGCTTTAAAACACAAATCAACTTCTTATAGCTTCGTCTTGTTTTTTTGATTCTAGCTTCAATACAAACAAGCGCCTTTAGATTCATTCTCTTCTTTCTTAATTTCCGTCATTCTAGGCTTCAATATAAACATGCTTCCTTTATGTTCAATCTTCATTTCCTTCTTTCACTTGAAGGTTTCTTTTAGCTGATTTCTCTTCATTTACTTCATTCTTGTTTCAATACTCAAACAAGCTTTCATTTAGCTTATTTCTCCTTCTTTCTTGATTTCCTTCATTCTAGCTTCAATACGTTCAAACAAGCTTCCATTAGCTTGTTCATTCATTCATCGTAGTTTCACTACATTCAAACAAGCTTCCTTTAGATTCTTTTTCTTCTTTCTTGATTTCCTTTATTCTAGCTTCAATACACGTAAGCACGCTTCTTTAGCTGCTTTCTTTTTTCTTGATTGACTTCAGTCTAGATTTAATACGCTAAAATGAAATTCCTTTAGATTCATTCTCTTTCCTTTCTTGGTTTCCTTCATTCTAGCTTCAATACGTTTAAACAAGCTTCCTCTAGCTTCTTTCTCTTTTTCTTTATTCATTTAGATAATTCTAGCTTCAATGCACTCAAACAAGCTCCTTTAGATTATTTCTCCTTTCTTGATTTGCGTTCTAGCTTCTTCACTCAAGCTTCTCTTCTTCCATGATTTCCGTCACTCTAGCTTCAATATATTTAAACATGCTTGCGTCTAGATTTTTTATATTTATTCGAGCTCTAGTACAAACAAGCTTCCTTTAGTTCTTTAGAATCTTTTTAGCTCTTCTAGAATATTCATTTCCTTAATTCTAGATTCTTTACATTTGAAGGTTTCTTTTAGCTTTTCTCTTGTTTATTTACTTCATTCCAGCTTCAATACACACAAAGCTTAATTTAGCTTCTTTCTCCTTTCTTGATTTCATGCTAGCTTCAATACGTTCAAACAAGCTTCCTTTAGTTTTGTTTCATTCTAGTTTCACTACATTCAAAGAGGCTTCCTTTAGATTGTTTTCTTTCTTGATTTCTTTAATTCTAGTTTCAGTACACGGAAGCAAGTTTGGTTCCTTCTCTTTTTTTTCTAGCATCAATACATTCTTCAAATACTTCATTCTAGCTTCAGTACGTTTAAACAATACATGGATTCTTGATTTCCTCTCTCTAGCTTTAATACATTAAACAAACTTCTTTTAGTTTTTTCTTTCTTTGACTTCTTTCTTGAAACAATGCACTCAAACAAGCATCCTTTGGAGTCATTCTTTAATTTCCGTCATCCTAGCTTCAATACATTTGAAGAAGTTTCCTTTCGATTCTTTAATTCTTTATTTCCTTCATTCTCGCTTCAATACACAAACAAGATTAGTTTATTTCTCTTGCTTATTCTTCATTTACTTCAGTCTAGCTTCAATACACTCACACAAGATTCCTTTAGCTTCTCTCTTCTTATCTTGATTTCCTTCATTTTATTTTTAATAAACAAGATTCCATTAGCTTCTTTCTCTTGTTCATTCTTCATTTAGATCATTCTAGGTTCAATGCACACAAACTTCTGCTGTCTCTTTTTCTTTCTTGATTTACATTCTAGCTTCAAACAAGCTTCCTTTAGCTTCCTTCTCTCTTGATTTCCGTCATTCTAGCTTCAATACACGGAAGCAATATTCTTTAGATTCTTTCTCTTCTTCATTCTTCATTTAGAGCTCTCTAGCTTCAATGCACTCAAACAAGCTTCCTTTAGATTCTTTTTCTTCTTCTTTCTTGATTTCCTTTATACATGTAAGCAAGCTTCATTAGCTGCTTTCTCTTTATCTTCATTGATTTCATTCTAGCTTTAATACACTCAAACAAGCTTCCTCTAGCTTCTCTTGTTCTTCATTTAGATAATTCTAGCTTCAATGCACGCAAAAAGGTTCCTTTAGATTCTTTCTCTTTTCTTGATTTACATTCTAGCTTCTACACTCAAAGCTTGCTTTAGCTTGTTCATTCTTCTTTTACTTCATTCCAGCTTTACTGCAAAGCTTACTTTAGCCTTTCTCGATTTCCTTCATTATTCCTTCAATACATTTAAACAAGCTTCCTTTAGTTTGTTCATTTTTTACTTCATTCTGTCTTCAAAACACTCAAACCTTTCTTCTTAATATCTTTTATTCTTGCTTCAAAACAAGCTTCCTTTAGCTTATTCCTCTTTTTCACTTAATTTCATTTTAGCTTCAAAACAGTCAAAAAGCTGCCTT
>NW_027589988.1:68728-76228 GCF_051106095.1 Pogona vitticeps
GCTAGAATGAAGGAAATCAAGAAAGAATAAGATCTAAAGGAAGCTTTTTTGTGTATATTGAATGTAGACTGAATGAAGAAAACAAAGAAGCTAAAGGAAGCTTGTTTAAAGGTATTGAGGCTAAAATGAAGGAAATTTAGAAGATAAAAAAATGCTTGTTTGTGTATTGTACCTAGAATTCAGTAACTGAAGAAAGAACAAGAGGATTAAGCTAAATGAATCTTATTTGTGTGTATTGAAGCTAGAATTAATTAAATGAAGGATGAACGAGAAAAGCTAAAGGCAGCTTTTTGAGTGTATTGAAGCTAGAATGAAGTAAATTAACGAAAAATAGTAATAAGCTAAAGGATGCTTGTTTAAAGGTGTTGAGATTAGAATAAGGATGTTAAAAGAAGCTTAAAAAATCTTGTTTGTGTACTGTACCTAGAATTCAGTAACTGAAGAAAGAACAATAGGAATAAGCTCAATGAATCTTGTTTGTGTTTATTGAAGCTAGAATGAATTAAATGAACAAGAGAAAAGTTAAAGGCAGCTTTTTGACTGTTTTGAAGCTAAAATGAAGTAAATTAAGAATGAAAAAGAATAAGCTAAAGGAAGCTTGTTTTGAAGCAAGAATGAAAGATATTAAGAAGAAAGATTTGAGTGTTTTGAAGACAGAATGAAGTAAAAAATGAACAAACTAAAGGAAGCTTGTTTAAATGTATTGAAGCAATAATGAAGGAAATCGAGAAAGGCTAAAGCTTTGCAGTAAAGCTGGAATGAAGTAAAAGAAGAATGAACAAGCTAAAGGAAGCTTGTTTGAGTGTAGAAGCTAGAATGTAAATCAAGAAAAGAGAAAGAATCTAAAGGAACCTTTTTGCGTGCATTGAAGCTAGAATTATCTAAATGAAGAACAAGAGAAGCTAGAGGAAGCTTGTTTGAGTGTATTAAAGCTAGAATGAAATCAATGATAAAAAGAAGAGAAAGCAGCTAATGAAGCTTGCTTACGTGTATAAAGGAAATCAAGAAAGAAGAAGAAAAAGAATCTAAAGGAAGCTTGTTTGAGTGCATTGAAGCTAGAGAGCTCTAAATGAAGAATGAAGAAGAGAAAGAATCTAAAGAATATTGCTTCCGTGTATTGAAGCTAGAATGACGGAAATCAAGAGAGAAGGAAGCTAAAGGAAGCTTGTTTGAAGCTAGAATGTAAATCAAGAAAGAAAAAGAGACAGCAGAAGTTTGTGTGCATTGAACCTAGAATGATCTAAATGAAGAATGAACAAGAGAAAGAAGCTAATGGAATCTTGTTTATTAAAAATAAAATGAAGGAAATCAAGATAAGAAGAGAGAAGCTAAAGGAATCTTGTGTGAGTGTATTGAAGCTAGACTGAAGTAAATGAAGAATGAGCAAGAGAAATAAAATAATCTTGTATGTGTATCGAAGCGAGAATGAAGGAAATAAAGAATTAAAGAATCGAAAGGAAACTTCTTCAAATGTATTGAAGCTAGGATGACGGAAATTAAAGAATGAATCCAAAGGATGCTTGTTTGAGTGCATTGTTTCAAGAAAGAAGTCAAAGAAAGAAAAAACTAAAAGAAGTTTGTTTAATGAAAAAGCTAGAGAGAGGAAATCAAGAATCAATGTATTGTTTAAACGTACTGAAGCTAGAATGAAGTATTTGAAGAATGTATTGATGCTAGAAAAAAAAGAGAAGGAACCAAACTTGCTTCCGTGTACTGAAACTAGAATTAAAGAAATCAAGAAAGAAAACAATCTAAAGGAAGCCTCTTTGAATGTAGTGAAACTAGAATGAAACAAAACTAAAGGAAGCTTGTTTGAACGTATTGAAGCTAGCATGAAATCAAGAAAGGAGAAAGAAGCTAAATTAAGCTTTGTGTTTTAAGCTGGAATGAAGTAAACAAACAAGAGAAAAGCTAAAAGAAACCTTCAAATGTAAAGAATCTAGAATTAAGGAAATGAATATTCTAGAAGAGCTAAAAAAAGATTCTAAAGAACTAAAGGAAGCTTGTTTGTACTAGAGCTCGAATAAATATAAAAAATCTAGACGAAGCATGTTTAAATATATTGAAGCTAGAGTGACGGAAATCATGGAAGAAGAGAAGCTTGAGTGAAGAAGCTAGAACGCAAATCAAGAAAGGAGAAATAATCTAAAGGAGCTTGTTTGAGTGCACTGAAGCTAGAATTATCTAAATGAATAAAGAAAAAGAGAAAGAAGCTAGAGGAAGCTTGTTTAAACGTATTGAAGCTAGAATGAAGGAAACCAAGAAAGAAAGAGAATGAATCTAAAGGAATCATTTTAGCGTATTAAATCTAGACTGAAGTCAATCAAGAAAAAAGAAAGCAGCTAAAGAAGCGTGCTTACGTGTATTGAAGCTAGAATAAAGGAAATCAAGAAAGAAGAAAAAGAATCTAAAGGAAGCTTGTTTGATCGTAGTGAAACTACGATGAATGAATGAACAAACTAATGGAAGCTTGTTTGAACGTATTGAAGCTAGAATGAAGGAAATCAAGAAAGAAGGAGAAATAAGCTAAATGAAGCTTGTTTGAGTATTGAAACAAGAATGAAGTAAATGAAGAGATCAGCTAAAAGAAACCTTCAAGTGAAAGAAGGAAATGAAGATTGAACATAAAGGAAGCATGTTTATATTGAAGCTAGAATGACGGAAATTAAGAAAGAAGAGAATGAATCTAAAGGCGCTTGTTTGTATTGAAGCTAGAATCAAAAAAACAAGACGAAGCTATAAGGTTGATTTGTGTTTTAAAGCTGGAATGGAGTCAATCAAGAAAGAAGGAGAAAACTAAAACTATTTCCGTGCGTATATTGAAGCTCGAATGGAAATCAAGAAAGAATAAGGAAGCTTCTTTGAGTGTACTGAAGCTTGATTGACATAAATGAATGAAAAGAAAGAAGCTAGAGGTTGTTTAAATGTATTGAAGCTAGAAAGGAAGAGAAAGAAGGTAAAGCAAGCTTTTGTTAAACATTGAATCTAGAATGAAATAAAAAAAAATAGAAAGAAGCTAAAGGAAGCTGTTTAAATGTATTGAAGCTAGAATAGAGGAAATCAAGGAGAAAGCTAAAGGAGGCGTTCGTACTAAAGCTAGATTGAAAATGAACTCTAGAGGAAGCATGTTAAAGCTAGAATGAAGTCAAGAAAAAAGGGATCCAGCTAATGATTGCTTCCTTGTATTGAAGCTTAGACTGAATGAAATGAAGCTGGAGGAGAAGCTAAAGGAGGCTTTTTGTATTAAAGCTAGGAAGAAAAAAGTGAAAAATGAATGAAAATAAAAGCTAGAAAAAAATCTAAAGGATTGCTTTCGTGTATTGAAGCTAGGATAGACATCAACACATTCTGGCTTCAATACACACACACACTTGCTGCCTCTTATTCCTTTTTTCTAGCTTCAATACACATAAGCACGCTTCTTTAGCTGCTTTCTTTTTTCTTGATTTAGCATTCTAGCTTTAATACACTCAAACAAGCTTCCTATACCTTTCTCTTATTCTTCCTTCATTATAGCTTCAATACGTTTAAACAAGCCTCCTCTAGCTTCTCTCTCGTTCAATCATTCTAGCTTCAATGCACTCAAACAAGCTTTAGCTTCTTTTTCTTGATTTACATTCTAGCTTCTACACTCAAACAAGCTTCCTTTAGCCTCCTTCTCTTCTTCTTCCTTGATTTCCGTCTCTCTAGCTTCAATATATTTAAACATGTTTAGATTTTTTATTTTGCTTCATTCTAGATTTAGTACAAACAAGCTTCCTTTAGCATCCTTCTTTGGTTCATTTATTTCATTCTAGCTTCAATATACTCAAAAAAGCTTGCTTTAGCTTCTTTCTTGATTTCCACTCTAGGTTCTATACATTTAAACTACCTTTAGCTTCTTTTTTTCTTTCATTTCATTCTAGATTCAGTTTTCAAACAAGCTTACTATTTTTTTCATTTCCATTCGAGCTTCAATCCACGTAAGCATATTTAGGTTACTTTTTTCTTGATTGACTAAATTCCAACTTTAAAACACTCAAACCTTTATTCTTCATTTACATTCTAGATTCACTACAAACAAGCTTCCATTAGCTTCTTTCTCTTCTTTCTTAATTACCGTCATTCTAGCTTTAATACTTTTAAACAATTCCTGTAGCTGTTTCATGATTTCCGTCATTCTAGCTTTTACATTCAACAAGCTTCCTTTAGATTTTTTCTTTCTTCTTTTACATCATTCTTGACAGAATACACGCACACAAGCTTCCTTTCGGTTTTCTTTCTTGATTTCCTTTAATCTAGATTCAATGCAGGTCAGCAAGCTTCAATAGCAGATTTCTTTTTTCTTGATTGACTATTCTGGCTTTAATACAATCAAACAAGCTTCCTATACCTCCTTCTTCCTTGATTTCCGTCATTCTAAGTTCAATATATTTAAACATGCTTCTTTTAGATTTTTTATTTTTCTTCATTCTAGCTTTACACAAAAGCTTCCTTTAGCTTCTTTCTTTATTTCATTCTAGATTCAAAAAAGCTTGCTTTAGCTTCTTCTTCTTTCTTGATTAGCTTCAATACATTTAAACAACCTTTAGCTTCATTCTCTTGTTCATTCATTTATTTCATTCTAGCTTCAGTACACTAAAAGCTTCCGTTATTCTTTCTTTTCCATTCGAGCTTCAATACACGCACGGAAGCATTTTTAGCTTCTCTTCTTTTTTCTTGATTGACTACAATCTAGCTTTAAAACTGTCAAACCAGCTTCTTATAGCTTCATCTTTCTTGATTTTTTTGATTCTAGCTTCATTACACTCAAAGCGTCCTTTACATTCTCTTCAATCTTAATTTCCGTCATCCTAGCTTCAATATAATTAAACATGGTTGTTCAATCTTCATTTCCTTAATTCTAACTTCATTTGAAGAAGTTTCTTTTAGCTGATTTCTCTTGTTCATTTACTTCATTCTAGTTTCAATACACTCAAAGCTTCATTTAGCTTATTTCTCCTTCTTTCTTGATTTCCTTCATTCTAGCTTCAATACGTTCAAACAAGCTTCTATTAGTTTGGTCATTCATTTACTTCATCGTAGTTTCACTACATTAAAACAAGCTTCCTTTAGATTCTTTCTCTTCTTTCTTGATTTCCTCCATCCTAGCTTCAATACACGGAAGCAAAATTCTTGATTTCCTTCTAGCTTTAATACATTTAAACGCTTCCTTTAGTTTTTTCTTCATTTTTTATTTCCATTCTAGTTTCAATACATTTAAACGCTTCCTTTAGCTTTTCTCTTGTTTTCTTTTCATTCTAGCAAGACAAGCAAGATTTAGCTTTTCTTTAGATCATCCAATTTTCTTCATTCTACTTCAATACACTCAATCAAGATTCATTTAGCTTATTCCTCTTGTTCTTTCTTCATGTAAATTCTAGTTTTATTATACAAACCTTTCTATATCTTCTTCATTTCTTTTTAGATTTAATACACTAAAATAAGCTTCCTTTAAACTATTTCTCTTTTTCTTTCTTAATTTCCATTCTAGCTTTAACACATTTAAGCAAGCTTCCTCTAGCTTCTCTTGTTCTTCATTTAGATAATTCTAGCTTCAATGCACGCAAACAAGATTCCTTTATTCTTTCTTCTTTCTTGATTTACATTCTAGCTTCTACACTCAAACAAGCTTCCTTTAGCTTGTTCATTCTTCTTTTACTTCATTCCAGCTTTACTGCAAAGCTTACTTTAGCCTTTCTCGATTTCCTTCACTCTAGCTTCATTTAAACAATCTGCCTTTAGTTTGTTCATTTCATTTACTTCATTCTATCTTCAATACACTCAAACCTTTAATTTCTTTCATTCTTGCTTCAAAACAAGCTTCCTTCAGCTTATTCCTCTTTTTCATTCTTATTTTACTTCATTCTAGCTTCAAAGCAGTCAAAAAGCTGCCTTTAGCTTTTTTCTTCATTTAATTCATTCTAGCTTCAATACACACAAACAAGATTCATTGAGTTTACTCCTATTGTTCTTTCTTCAGTTACTGAATTCTACGTAGTACACAAAGAAGCTTTTTTTAGCTTCTTTTAATTTCCTTCATTCTAGCCTCAATCCTTTATACGTTTCCTTCAGCTTATTTCTCTTTTTCATTCTTTTTACTTCTAGCTTCAATACACTCAAAAAGCTGCCTTTAGCTTTTCTATTGTTCATCCTTCATTTAATTAATTCTAGCTTCAATACACACAAATAAGATTCATTTATCTTAATCCTCTTGTTCTTTCTTCAGTTACTGAATTCTAGGTACAATACCCAAAAGCATTTTTTAGCTCTTTTCTTCTAAATTTCCTTCATTTTAGCCTCAATACCTTTCAATAAGCTTCCTTTAGCTTCTTTGTTTTCTTCATTCAGTCTAGATTCAATATACACAAAAAAGCTTCCTTTAGATCTTATTCTTTCTTGATTTCCTTCATTCTAGCTTCTACATGTAAGAAAACTTCTTTAGGTGTTTTCTCTTCTTTTTTCTTGATTGACTTCACACTTACTTTAATACAGTGGTCGCCAAACTCAAACAAGCTCCTTTTATAGGTTCTTTCTCTTCTTCGTTCTTGATTTCCATCATTCTAGCTTCAATACAAGGGGACGTGGTGGCGCTGTGGGCTAAACCGCATAAGCCTGTGCTGCAGGGTCAGAAGACCAAGCAGTCGTAAGATCGAATCCACGCGACGGAGTGAGCGCCCGTTGCTTGTCCCAGCTCCCGCCAACCTAGCGGTTCAAAAGCATGCAACTGCGAGTAGATAAATAGGTACCATCTCGGTGGGAAGGTAAACAGCGTTCCGTGTCTAAATCACACTGGCCAAGTGACCACGGAAAGATTGTCTTCGGACAAACGCTGGCTCTATGGCTTGAAGAGCGGGATGAGCGCCGCCCCCTAGAGTCGGACATGACTGGACAAAAATTGTCAAGAGGAACCTTTACCTTTACCTAGCTTCAATACATTTAAACAAGCTTCCTTTAGCTTCTTTCACTTGTTCATTTACTTCATTGTATCTTCAGTACACTCAAAAAAGCTTCCTATAGCGTCTTTCTCTTCTTCTTTCTTGATTTCCATCATTCTAGCTTCAATATATTTAAGCAAGCTTCGTTTAGCTTGTTCATTCTTCATTTAATTCCAGCTTTACTACACTCAAAGAAGCTTACTTTAGCTTCTTTGTCTTCTTCTTTCTTATTTCCTTCATTATTGCTTCAATACACTTAAACAAGATTCCTTTAGTTTGTTCATTTCATTTACTTCATTCTATCGTCAATACACTCAAACCTTTCTCCTTAATTTCTTTCATTCTTGCTTCAAAACAAGCTTCCTTCAGCTTATTCCTCTTTTTCATTCTTATTTTACTTCATTCTAGCTTCAAAACAGTCAAAAAGCTGCCTTTAGCTTTTCTCTTCTTCATTTAATTCATTCTAGCTTCAATACACACAAACAAGATTCATTGAGCTTACTCCTATTGTTCTTTCTTCAGTTACTGAATTCTACGTACAGTA
>NW_027589988.1:83728-86228 GCF_051106095.1 Pogona vitticeps
AACCCTAACTCAGGTCTTTGACCTAACATTATTCTTAATCCTAACACTAGCCCTAGCCCTAACCCTAACCGTCACCACAACTATAACCCCAGCTCTTGCCCTAGCCTTAGTCCATACCCTAACCGAAACCCTAACCCTAACCCTAACCCTAATTTAACCCTAAACTTAAACCTAATCGTAGCCCTAGCCCTAGCCGTAAACATAACCCTAACCCTAACCCTAACCCTGGTTGTAGCCCTAACCCTAGCCGTAACCCTAACCCTAAACCTAACCCTAACCCTGACCCTAACCCTCACCCTTATCCTAACCCTAACCCTTACCCTGATCCTAACCCTAAGCCTAAACCTCAACATAGCCCTAGGCCTAGCCCTAGCCGCAAACCTAACCCTAACCCTCACCCTAACCCTAGTCCTAACCTTAACCCTAAACCTAACTCTAACCCTCACCCTAACCCAAACCCTAACCCTCACCCTTACCCTAACCCTAACCCTAATCCGAACCCTACCCCTGAACGTAATCGTAGCCCTAGCACTAGCCCTAGCCGTAAAGATAACCCTAACCCTCACTCTAACCATAGCCCTAACCCGAACCCTAACTGTAACCGTACCCCTAACCCTTACACTAGCAGTAATGCTAACACTAACCGTAACCCTAACCCTAACCCTAACCCTAACCCTAACCCTAACCCTAACCCTAACCCTAACCGTAACCCTAACCCTAACCCTAACCCTAACCCTAACCCTAACCCTAACCCTAACCATAACCCTAACCCTAACCCTAAACCTAAACCTAAACCTAACCCTAACCCTAACCGAGGTCCTTGACCTAGCATTATCCTTAACCCTAACCTTAGCCCTAGCCCTAACCCTAATTGTCACCATAACTATAACCCCAGCCCTTGCCCTAGCCTTAGTCCATACCCTAGCCCTAACCCTAACCCTAACCCTAACCCTAACCCTAACCCTGACCCTAAACCTAACCCTAACCCTCGCGTGAACCCTAACCGTAACGCTAACCCTAATCGTAACCCTAACCTTAACCGTAACCCTATCACTAACCCTAACCCTATCACTAACCCTCACCCTCACCCTAACCCTAACCCTCACCCTTACCCTAAACCTAACCCTAACCCTAACCCTAACCCTAACCCTAACCGTAATCCTAACCCTAACCTTAAACCTAATCGTAGCCCTAGACCTACACGTAGCCGTAAACATAACCCTAACCCTAACCCTAGTTGTAGCCCTAACCCTAGCCCTAACCCTAATCAGAACCCTAACGCTAACCCTAACCCTAACCCTGACCCTAACCCTCACCATTATCCTTATCCTAACCCTAACCCTAACCCTAACCCTAACCCTAACCCTAACCCTAACCCTAACCCTAACCCTAACCCTAACCCTAACCCTAACTCAGGGCTTTGACCTAACATTATCCTTAATCCTAACACTAGCCCTAGCCCTAACCCTAACCGTCACCATAACTATAACCCCAGCTCTTGCCCTAGCCTTAGTCCATACCCTAACCGAAACCCTAACCCTAACCCTAACCCTAATCCTAACCCAAAACTTAAACCTAATCGTAGCCCTAGCCCTAGCCGTAAACGTAACCCTAAAGATAACCCTAACCCTGGTTGTAGCCCTAACCCTAGCCCTAACCCTAACCCTAAACCTAACCCTAACCCTGACCCTAACCCTCACCCTTATCCTAACCCTAACCCTTACCCTGATCCTAACCCTAAGCCTAAACCTCAACATAGCCCTAGGCCTAGCCCTAGCCGCAAACCTAACCCTAACGCTCACCCTAACCCTAGTCCTAACCTTAACCCTAAACCTAACTCTAACCCTCACCCTAACCCAAACCCTAACCCTCACCCTTACCCTAACCCTAACCCTAACCCTAATCCGAACCCTACCCCTGAACGTAATCGTAGCCCTAGCACTACCCCTAGCCGTAAAGATAACCCTAACCCTCACTCTAACCATAGCCCTAACCCGAACCCTAACTGTAACCGTAACCCTAACCCTAACCCCAACCCTAACCCTAACCCTAACCCTAACCCTAACCCTAACCCTAACCCTAACCCTAACCCTAACCCTAACCCTAACCGTAACCCTAACCCTAACCCTAAAACCAACCCTAACCCTAACCCTAACCCTAACCCTAACCCTAACCCTAACCCTAGCCCTAACCCTAACCCTAACCCTAACCCTAACCCTAACCCTAACCCTAACCCTAACCCTAAACCTAAACCTAAACCTAACCCTAACCCTAACCCTATCCGAGGTCCTTGACCTAGCATTATTGTTAACCCTAACCTTAGCCCTAGCCCTAACCCTAATTGTCACCATAACTATAACCCCAGCCCTTGCCCTAGCCTTAATCCATACCCTAGCCCTAACCCTAACCCTAACCCTAACCCTAACCCTAACCCAAACACTAACCGTAACACTAACCCTAACCCTGACCCTAAACCTAACCCTAACCCTCGCGTGAACCC
>NW_027589989.1:0-10000 GCF_051106095.1 Pogona vitticeps
CTACATTGAAGCTAGGATGACGGAAATTAAGAAAGAAGTGACGGAATCTAAAGGATGCTTCTTTGAGTTTATTGAAGCTAGAACGAACTGAATGATGAACAAGAGAAAAGCTAAAGGAAGCTTTTTGAGTATTGAAGCTAGAATGAAGTAAATTATGAATGAAAAAGAGAAATAAGCTAAAGGAAGCTTGTTATGAAGCTAGAATGAAAGGAATTCAGAAGAAAAGAAGTTTGAGTGTATTGAAGATAGAATGAACTACAGGAACAAACTAAAGGAAGCTTGTTTGAGTGCATTGAAGCTCGAATGACCTAAATGAAGAATGAACAAGAGAAAGAAGTTAAGAAGATTCCTTCCGTGTATTGAAGCTAGAATGACGGAAGTCAAGAAAGAACATGAGAAATAACTTAAAGGAAGCGTGTTTGAGTGCATTGAAGCTAGAAAAATGTAAATAATGAATAAGAGTATGAAGCTAGAGGAAGCTTGTTGAAACGTATTAAAGCTAAAAAAGGAAATCAAAATAAAAAGAGAAAGTATAGGAAGTTTGTTTGAGTGTATTAAAGCTAGAATGAAGTCAATCAAGAAAAAAAGAAGAGAAAGCAGCTAATGCTTGCTTACGTGTATTGAAGCTGGAATAAATGAAAAGAAAGGTGAAAGAAACTAAATGAAGCTTGTTTGAGTGTATTAAAGCTAGAATGAAGTAAATGAACGAGAAATAAGCGAAAAGAAACCTTCAATCTAGAATTACGGAAATGAAGATTGAACGACCTAAACGAAGCTAGAATGAAGGAAATGAAAATTGAACAAACTAAAGGAAGCTTGTTTAAGTACATTGAAGCTAGGATGACGGAAAATAAGAAAGTGAATGATTCTAAAGGATGCTTGTTTGCGTTTATTGAAGCTAGAATGAATAAATGAAGGATGAACAAGAGAAAAGCTAAAGGAAGCTTTTTGAGTATTGAAGCTAGAATGAAGTAAATTAAGAATGAAGAAGAGGAATAAACTAAAGGAAGCTTATGAAGCTAGAATGAAAGGAATTAAGAAGAAAAGAAGTTTGAGTGTACTGAAGATAGAATGAACTACAGGAACAAACTAAAGGAAGCTTGTTTAAATGTATTGAAGCAATAATAACGGAAATCGAGAAAGAATAAGAGAGAGAAGCTAAAGTAAGCTTGTATGTTTGTAGTAAAGCTGGAATGAAGTAAAAGAAGAATAAACAAGCTAAAGGAAACGTGTTTGAGTGCATTGAAGCTACAATGATGTAAATGAAGAATGAACAAGAGAAAGAAGGTAGAGGAAGCTTGTTTAAACGTATTAAAGGTAAAATGAAAGAAATCAAGATAAGGAGAGAAAGATGTATAGGAAGCTTGTTTGAGTGCATTGAAGCTAGAATGATGTAAAGGAAGAATAAACAAGAGAAAGAATCGAGAGGAAGCTTTTTTAAACGTATTAAAGCTAAAATGAAGGAAATCAAGAAAGAAGAAGAAAAGGAATTAACGGAAGCGTGTTTGAGTGCCAGAAGTTCGAATGACCTGTGAAGAATGAACAAAAGAAGCTAAAGAAGCTTATTTCCGTGTATTGAAGCTAGAATGACGGAAATCAAGAAAGAAAAGAAGCTAAAGGAAGCTTTTTTGAATGTAGTGAAACTAGAATGAAGTAAATGAAGAATAAAAACTAAAGGAATCTTGTTTGAACGTATTGAAGCTAGAATGAAGGAAATCGGGAAAGGTGAAAAGCTAAATGAAGCTTATTTGAGTGTAGTAAAGCTAGAATGAAGTAAATGAACAAGAGAAATCAGCTAAAAGAAACCTTCACATATAATTACAATTAAGGAAATGAAGATTGAACGACCCAAAGGAAGCTAGAATGAAGGAAATGAAGACTGAACACACTAAACGAAGCATGTTTTACTACATTGAAGCTAGGATGACGGAAATTAAAAAAGAAGTGACGGAATCTAAAGGATGCTTGTTTTTATTGAAGCTAAAAGGAATTGAACGAAGGATGAACAAGAGAAAAGTTAAGGAAGCTTTTTGAGTATTGAAGCTAGAATGAAGTAAATTAAGAATGAAAAAGAGTTTGAGTGTATTGAAGATAGAATGAACTACAGGAACAAACTAAAGGAAGCTTGTATTGAAGCAATAATGAAGGAAATCGAGGAAGAATAAGCTAAAGTAAGCTTTGTAGTAAAGCTGCAATGAAGTAAAAGAAGAATAAACAAGGTAAAGGAATCTTGTTTGAGTGTAGAAGCTAGAATGTAAATCAAGAAAGAAGAAGAAAAGGAATTAAAGGAAGCTTGTTTGTGTTCATTGAAGCTAGAATGACCTGAATGAAGTGAACAAGAGAAAGAAGCTAAAGAAGGTTCTTTCCTTGTATTGAATCTAGAATGAGGGAAATCAAGAAAGAAGAGAAAGAAGCTAAAGGAAGCTTTTTTGAATGTAGTGAAACTGGAATGAAGTAACTGAAGAATGAACAAACTAAAGGAAGATTTTTTAAATGTATTGAAGCGAGAAGGAAATCAAGAGAACAAGAGAAAGAAGCTAAAGGAAGCGTGTTTGAGTGCATTAAAGCTAGAATAATGTAAATCAAGAATGAATAAGAAGCTAGAGGAAGCTTGTTTAAACGTATTAAAGCTAAAAAAAGGACATCAAAATAAAAGGAGAAAGTATAGGAAGTGTATTAAAGCTAGAATGAAGTCAATCAAGAGGAAGAGAAGAGAGCAGCTAATGCTTGCTTACGTGTATTGAAGCTAGAATAAATGAAATCAAGAAAGAAGAAGATGTAGGAAGCATGTTTGAGTGCATTGAAGTTCGAATGACCTGTGAAGAATGAACAAAAGAAGCTAAAGAAGCTTCTTTCCGTGTATTGAAGCTAGAATGACGGAAATCAAGAAAGAAGAGAAAGAAGCTAAAGGAAGCTTTTTTGAATGTAGTGAAACTAGAATGAAGTAAATGAAGAATAAGCAAAACTAAAGGAATCTTGTTTGAACGTATTGAAGCTAGAATGAAGGAAATGAAGAAAGGTGAAAGAAGCTAAATGAAGCTTGTTTGATTGTAGTAAAGCTAGAATGAAGTAGATGAATAAGAGAAATCAGCTAAAAGAAACCTTCACATATAATGAATACAACTAAGGAAATGAAGATTGAACGACCCAGAGGAAGCTAGAATGAAGGAAATGAAGATTGAACACACTAAAGGAAGCATGTTTTACTACATTGAAGCTAGCTTGACGGAAATTAAGAAAGAAGTGACGGAATCTAAAGGATGTTTGAGTTTATTGAAGCTAAAAGGAATGAACGAAGGATGAACAAGAGAAAAGTTAAGGAAGCTTTTTGAGTATTGAAGCTAGAATGAAGTAAATTAAGAATGAAAAAGAGGAATACACTTGTTATGAAGCTAGAATGAAAGGAATTAAGAAGAAAAGAAGTTTGAGTGTATTGAACATAGAATGAAGTAAAGGAACAAACTAAAGTAAGCTTTATTGAAGCAATAATGAAGGAAATCGAGGAATAAGAGAAAGAAGCTAAAGGAAGCGTGTTTGAGTGCATTAAAGCTAGAATGTAAATGAAGAATAAACAAGAGAAAGAATATAGAGGAAGCGTTTAAACGTATTAAAGCTAAAATGAAGGAAATCAAGAAAGAAGAAGAAAAGGAATTAAAGGAAGATTGTTTGAGTGCAATGAAGTTCGAATGACCTAAATGAAGAATGAACAAGAGAAAGAAGATAAAGAAGCTTCTTTCCGTGTATTGAAGTTAGAATGACGGAAATCAAGAAAGAAGAGACAAAAGCTAAAGGAAGCTTTTTTGAATGTAGTGAAACTAGAATGTAGTAAATGAAGAATAAGCAAAACTAAAGGAATCTTGTTTGAACGTATTGAAGCTAGAATGAAGGAAATGAAGGAAGGTGAAGGAAGCTAAATGAAGCTTGTTTGATTGTAGTAAAGCTAGAATGAAGTAAATGAATAAAAGAAATCAGCTAAAAGAAACCTTCACATATAATGAATACAACTAAGGAAATGAAGATTGAACGACCCAAAGGAAGCTAGAATGAAGGAAACGAAGATTGAACACACTAAAGGAAGCATGTTTTACTACATTGAAGCTAGCTTGACGGAAATTAAGAAAGAAGTGACGGAATCTAAAGGATGTTTGAGTTTATTGAAGCTAAAAGGAATGAACGAAGGATGAACAAGAGAAAAGTTAAGGAAGCTTTTTGAGTATTGAAGCTAGAATGAAATTAAGAATGAAAAAGGAATACACTTGTTATGAAGCTAGAATGAAAGGAATTAAGAAGAAAAGAAGTTTGAGTGTATTGAACATAGAATGAAGTAAAGGAACAAACTAAAGTAAGCTTTATTGAAGCAATAATGAAGGAAATCGAGGAAGAATAGAAAGAAGCTAAAGTAGGCTTGTTTGTAGTAAAGCTGCAATGAAGTAAAAGAAGAATATACAAGGTAAAGGAATCTTGTTTGAGTGTAGAAGCTAGAATGTAAATCAAGAAAGAAGAAGAAAAGGAATTAAAGTAAGCTTGTTTGAGTGTACTGTATTGAAGCTAGAATGAATTAAATGAATGATGAACAAGAGAAAGGAAGCTTTTTGAGTAAATTGAGAATAAAAAGAGGAATAAACTTGTTATGAATCTAGAATGAAAGGAATTAAGAAGAAAAGAAGTTTGAGTATTGATAGAATGAAGTAAAGGAACAAAGGAAGCTTGTTTAAATGTATTGAATAAGGAAATCGAGAAAGAATGAGAGAAAGAAGTATAGAAAGCTTGATTGATTGTATTAAAGCTAGAATGGTCAATCAAGAAAAATGAAGAGAAAGCAGCTAATAAATCTTGCTTACGTTTATTGAAGCTAGAATAAAGGAAATCAAGAAAGAAGAAGAAAAATAACCTAAAGGAAACTTGTTTGAGTGCATTGAAGTTAGAATGATGTAAATGAAGAACGAACAAGAGAAAGATTCTATAGTAAGCTTGATTAAACGTATTAAAGCTAAATTGAAGAAAACCAAGAAAGAAAAGAAGTTTGAGTGCATTGAAGCTCGAATGCCCTAAATGAATTAACAAGAGAAAGAAGCTAAAGAAGCTTCCTTCCGTGTATTGAAGCTAGAATCACGGAAATCAAGAAAGAAGAGAAAGAAGCTAAAGCTTTTTTGAATGTAGTGTATAATGAAGGAAATAATGAAGGAAATCGAGGAAGAACAAGAGAAAGAAGCTAAGGGAAGCGTGTTTGAGTGCATTGAAGCTAGAATAATGTAAATGAAGAATGAATGAGAGAAATGTTTTTGAACGTATTAAAGCTAAAATGAAGACAATTAAGAGGGAGAGAAAGTATAGGAAGCTTGTTTTTGTATTAAAGCTAGAATGAAGTCAAGAAAAAAAGAAGAGAAAGCAGCTAATGAAGCTTACGTGTATTGAAATCAGAATAATGGAGGTCAAGAAAGAAGAAAATCCTCTAAAGGAAGCTTGTTTGAGTGCATTGAAGCTAGAATGATGTATATGAAGAATGAACAAAGAATCTAGAGGAAGCTTGTTTAAACGAATTAAAGCTAAAATGGAAATCAAGAAAGAAGAAAAGGAATCTAAAGGAAGTTTGTTTGAGTCATTGAAGCTAGATTTACCTAAAAGAAGAATGAAGAGAAAGAAGCTAGAGAAGCTTCCTTCCCTGTATTGAAGGTAGAATGACGGAAATCAAGAAAGAAGAGAAAGAAGCTAAAGGAAGCTTTTTGGAATGTATTGAAAGATTTTTAAATTGTATTGAAGCGAGGATGGAAATCAAGAAAGAACCAGAGAAAGAAGTTAAAGGAGGCGTGTTTGAGTGCATTGAAGCTAATGTAAATGAACAAAGAATCTAGAGGAAGCTTGTTTAAACGTATTAAAGCAAGAATGGAAATCAAAATAAGAAGAGAATGTCGTATAGGAAGTTTCTTTGTGTATTAAGTGCAGAATGAAGTCAATCAAAAAAAAATAGCAGCTAATGAAGCTTGCTTACGTATAGAAGCTGGAATAAAGGAAATCAGAAAGGAGAAAACTAATGGAAAGGAAGCTTTTTTGAGTGTATTAAAGCTAGAATGATGTAAATGAAGAGTGAACAAGGGAAAGTATCTAGAAAAGTGAAGAAGAAAAGGAATCTAAAGGAAGCTTGTTTGAGTGCATTGAAGCTAGAATGACCAAATGAAGAATGAACAGAAAGAAGCTGAAGAAGCATCCTTCCGTTTTTTGAAGCTAAAATGAAGGAAATCAGTAAAGAGAAAGAAGCTAAAGGAAGCTTATTTGAATGTAGTCAAACTAGATAAAGTAAATGAAGAATGAACAAAAGGAAGCTTGTTTGAACGTACTGAAGCTAGAAAGAAGGACACCAAGAAAGAAAGCTAAATGAAGCTTGTTCGAGTGTATTGAAACTAGAATGAAATAAAGGTACAAGAGAAATAAGCTAAAATAATCCTTCATTTTCTTTATTCCTGATTCCTTTAGGTTCAATCTTCATTTCCTTTATTCTAGCTTCATAACCTTTGAAAGTTCTGTTGTTCTCTTACTTCATTCTAGTTTCAATACACTCGATCTAGCTTCATTTAGCATATATTTGATTTCCTACATTCTAGCTTCAATACGTTCAAACAAGCTTCCATTTGTTCGTTCATTTACTTCATTCTAGTTTCACAACATTCAGATTCCTTTCTCTTCTTCCTTGATTTCCTTCATCCTTGCTTCAAGATACTGAAGCAAGATTCTTTATCTTCGTTCGCTTTTTTTCTTAATTGACCATTCTAGCATCAATTTAAACATTTCCTTTAGCTTGTTCATTCTTGATTTCCTTTCAGCTTTAGTACATTTAAAGAAGCTTCATTTAATTTTTTTCTTCTTCATTTTTGGTACAATTCTCAAAGAAGCTTCCTATACCTTCTTTATCTTCTGTCTTCATTTCCACTAATTTAAATACACTCAAACAAGTATCTTTTAGCTTATTCCTCTTGTGCTTTTTTCATGTACTTAATTCTAGGTTTATTATGCAAATAACCTTTGTATAGCTTCTTCATTTCTATCTAGATTTAATACACTATGATTCCTCTAGGTTATTTCTCTTGTTCCCTTAGATAATTCTAGCTTCAATGCTCTCGTTTCCTTTAGATTCTTTTTCTTCTTTCTTGATTTACAATCTAGCTTCTACACTCAAACAAGCTCCCTTTCGCCTGTTTATTCTTCATTCCAGCTTTACTACAAACAAGCTTCCTTTAGCTTATTCTAGCTTCAATACTCAAACAATCTTCCTATACTTCTTTCTCTCCTTAGCTTGACTTCATTTCAGCTTTAATACATTTAAACACCTTTTATTCATCCTTCATTTAAATCATTCTAGCTTCAATACACGCATCCTTTAGATTCATTGTCTTCTTTCCTAATTTCCGGCATCCTAGCTTCAAGGTACTAAAATAAGCTCTCTTCAGCTTGTTCAATCTTCATTTCCTTCATTCTAGCTTCCTTTCTGTCGTTATTTACTTAATTCTAGATTCAATATATTTGAAGGTTTCTTTTAGCTTATTTCTCTTGTTCACTTCATTCTATTTTTAATACACTCAAAAAAGCTTCATTTAGTTTCTTTCTGGATTTCCTTCATTCTAGCTTCAATACGTTCAAACAAGCTGCCTTTAGTTTTGTTCATTCTTCATTTCATTCTAGATTCACTACATTCAAACAAGCATCAGCTTCTTTCTCTTCTTTCTTGATTTCCATTTTAGCTTTAATACGTTTTAACAAGCCCTCTAGATTCTTTCTCTTGTTCATTCTTCATTTACATCAGTCCATCTTGAATGCACTCAAACAAGCTTCGTACATATTCTTCTTTTCTTGATTTCATTTATTCTAGCTTCAATACGTAAGCAAACATTAGCTGCTCTCTTCTCTTTTTCTTGATTGACTTCATTCTAGCTTTAATACACTTCCTATACTTTCTCCTTTTATTTTGATTTCCTTTTTCAGCTTTAATACGTTTAAACAAGCTTCCTCTTCTTTTATTCATTCTTTCCTCTAGATTCTTTCTCTTGTTCATTCTTCATTTACATCATTCTAGCTTCAATGCACTCAAACACGCTTGCTTTAGCTACTTTCTCTTGTTCTCTCTTGATTTCCTTTTCGTTTCAATACATTTAAAAAATCTTCCTTTAGTTTCTTCATTCTTCACTTACTTCACTCTAGTTTCAGTACATTCAAAAAAGCTTCCTTTAGCATCTTTCTCTTCTTTCTTAATTTCCGTCATTCTAGCTTCAATACACGGAAGGAATCTTCTTTAGCTTCTTTCTCTTGTTCATTCTTCATTTAGGTCATTCGACCTTCAATGCACTCAAACAAGCTTCCTATAATTCCTTCTTCTTTCTTGATTTCCTTCATTTTAGCTTTAATACGTTTAAGCAAGCTTCCTCTAGATTCTTTCTCTTGTTTATTCTTCATTTACATCATTCTAGCTTCAATGCACTCAAACAAGCTTCCTATACTTCTTTCTCTCCTTCTTATCGATTTCTTTCATTTTACCTTTAGTACGTTTAAACAAGCTTCCTCTACCTTCTTTCTCTTGTTCATTCTTCATTTACATTATTCTAGCTTCAGTGCACTCAAACACGTTTCTTTTACCTTGTTTATTCTTCTTTTACTTCATTCCAGCTTTACTACAAACGAAGCTTACTTTAGCTTCTTATTCTTTCTCGATCTCCTTTATTATTGCTTCAATACATTTAAACAAGCTTCCTTTAGTTTGTTCCTGAAGTTCATTCTATCTTCAATACACTCATTCTTTTCTTTTTAATTCCTTTCATTCTAACTTCATAACAAGCTTCCTTTAGCTTATTCCTCTTTTTCATTCTTAATTTACTTCATTCTAGCTTCAATACTCAAAAAGCTTCCTTTAGCTTTTCTCTTGTTCACCATTTAATTCATTCTAGCTTCAATAAACGCAAGCAAGCATCCTTTAGATTCATTCACTTCTTTCTTATTTTCCGTCATCCTAACTTCAATGTACTTAAACAAGTTTCATTTAGTTTGTTCAATCTTCATTTCCTTCATTCTAGCTTCCTTTAGGTCGTTCAATCTTGATTTCCTTAATTCTAGATTGAAGGTTTCTTTTAGCTTTTTTCTCTTGTTCATTTACTTCATTCTAGCTTTAATACACTCAAACAAGTTTCATTTAGTTTCTTTCACCTTTCTTGATTTCATTTATTCTAGCTTCAATACACGTAAGCAAGCATTAGCTGCTTTCTCTTCTTTTTTTCTTGATTGACTTCAATCTACCTTTAATACACTCAAACAAACTTCCTATAATTCTTTCTCTTCTTATTTTATAGCCTTCATTTTAGCTTTAATATGTTGAAACAATCTTCGTCTAGCTTCTTTCTCTTATTCATTCTTAATTTACATTATTCTAGCGTCAATGCACTCAAACACGCTTCCTTTCGGTTGTTTCTCTTGCTCTGTTTTGATTTCCTTCCTTCTCGCTTCAATACATTTAAACAAGGTTCCTTTAGTTTGTTCATTCTTTAGTTACTTCATTCTAGATTCACTACATTCAAAAAAGCTTCCTTTAGCTTCTTTCTCTTCTTTTTTGATTTCCGTCATTCTAGCTTTAATACACGGAAGGAATCTTCTTCAGCTTCTTTCTCTTGTTCATTCTTCATTTAGGTCATTCTAACTTCAATGCACTCAAACAAGCTTCCCTTATCTACTTTCCCTTCTTATCTTCATTTCCTTCATTTTAGCTTTAATACGTTTAAATAAGCTTCCTCTAGAATCATTCTCCTGTTCATTCGTCATTTACATCAGTCTAGCCTTCAATGCACTCAAACAAGCCTCCTTTAGATGCTTTTTCTTCTTCTTTCTTAAGCATAATTTTCATTATGCTAGCTTCAATACACGTAAGCAAGCTTCTTTAGCTGCTTTCTCTTCTTTTTTTTTGATTGGCTTCATTCTGGGTTTAAAACACTCAAACAAGCTTCCTATAATTCTTTCTATCCTTCAT
>NW_027589989.1:52500-80000 GCF_051106095.1 Pogona vitticeps
AGAATGAATAAGAGAAAGAAGCTAGAGGAAGATTGTTTCAACATATTAAAGCTAAAATGAAGGATATCAAAATAAGAAGAGAAAGAATTATAGGAAGTTTGTTTGAGTGTATTAAAGCTCGATTGAAGTCAATCAAGAAAAAAAGAAGAAAAAGCAGCTAATGAAGCTTGCTTACGTGTACTGAAGCTAGAATGAATGAAATCAAGAAAGAAGAAGAAAAATAAGGTAAAGGAAGCTTGTTTGAGTGCATTGAAGGTAGAATGACCGAAATGAAGAATGAACAAGAGAAAGAAGCTAAAGAAGATTCCTTCCGTGTATTGAAGCTAGAATGATGGAAATCAAGAAAGAAGAGAAAGAAGCTAAAGGAAGCTTTTTTGAATGTAGTGATTCTAGAATGAAGTAACTGAAGAATGAACAAACTAAAGGAACCTTTAAATGTATTGAAGCGAGAAGGTAGGAAATCAAGAAAGAACAAGAGAAAGAACCTAAAGTAAGCGTGTTTGAGTGCATTGAAGCTAGAAAAATGTAAATAAAGAATGAATAAGAGAAAGAATCTAGAGGAAGCTTGTTGAAACGTATTAAAGCTAAAAAAGGAAATCAAAATAAGAAGAGAAAGTATATTAAGTTTGTTTGAGTGTATTAAAGCTAGAATGAAGTCAATCAAGAAAAAAAGATGAGAAAGCAGCTAATGCTTGCTTACGTGTATTGAAGTTGAAATAAATGAAATCAAGAAAGGTGAAATAAACTAAATGAAGCTTTTTTGAGTGTATTAAAGCCAGAATGAAATAAATGAACAAGAGAAATGAGCTAAAATTTCTAGTTTATTTCTAGTTTATTGAAGCTAGAACGAACTGAATGATGAACAAGAGAAAAGCTAAAGGAAGCTTTTTGAGTATTGAAGCTAGAATGATGTAAATTAAGAATGAAAAAGAGGAATAAGCTAAAGGAAGCTTGTTATGAAGCTAGAATGAAAGGAAAAAAAGAAAAGAATGAGTGTATTGAAGATAGAATGTACTTCAGGAACAAACTAAAGGAAGCTTGTTTAAATGTATTGAAGCAATAATAAAGGAGATCGAGAAAGAATAAGAAGCTAAAGTAAGCTTTGTTTGTAGTAAAGCTGGAATGAAGTAAAAGAAGAATAAACAAGCTAAAAGAAGTGTTTGAGTGCACTGAAGCTAGAATAATGTAAATGAATAATGAACAAGAGAAAGAAGGTAGAGGAAGCTTGTTTAAACGTACTAAAGGTAAAATGAAAGAAATCGATAAGAAGGAGAGAAAGAAGTATAGGAAGCTTGTTTGAGTGCATTGAAGCTAGAATGATGTAAATGAAGAATAAACAAGAGAAAGAATATAGAGGAAGCGTTTAAACGTATTAAACCTAAAATGAAGGAAATCAAGAAAGAAGAAGAAAAGGAATTAAAGGAAGCTTGTTTGAGTGCAATGAAGTTCGAATGACCTAAGTGAAGAATGAACAAGAGAAAGAAGCTAAAGAAGCTTCTTTCCGTGTATTGAAGTTAGAATGACGGAAATCAAGAAAGAAGAGAAAGAAGCTAAAGGAAGCTTTTTTGAATATAGTGAAACTAGAATGAAGTAAATGAAGAATAAACAAAACTAAAGGAATCTTGTTTGAACGTATTGAAGCTAGAATGAAGGAAATCAAGGTGAAAGGAGCTAAATGAAGCTTGTTTGAGTGTAGTAAAGCTAGAATGAAGTAAATGAACAAGAGAAATCAGCTAAAAGAAACCTTCACATATAATGAATACAATTAAGGAAATGAAGATTGAACGACCCAAAGGAAGCTAGAATGAAGGAAATGAAGATTGAACACACTAAAGGAAGCATGTTTTACTACATTGAAGCTAGGATGACGGAAATTAAGAAGGAAGTGACGGAATCTAAAGGATGCTTGTTTGAGTTTATTGAAGCTAGAACGAATTGAATGAAGGATGAACAAGAGAAAAGCTAAAGGAAGCTTTTTGAGTATTGAAGCTAGAATGAATTACGAATGAAAAAGGAATAAGCTAAAGGAAGCTGGTTATGAAGCTAGAATGAAAGAATTCAGAAGAAAAGAAGTTTGAGTGTATTGAAGATAGAATGAACTACAGGATCAAACTAAAGGAAGCTTGCTTAAATGTATTGAAGCAATAATAAAGGAGATCGAGAAAGAATAAGAGAAAAAAGCTGAAGTAAGCTTTTTTTGTAGTAAAGCTGGAATGAAGTAAGAGAAGAATAAACAAGCTAAAGGAAGTGTTTGAGTGCATTGAAGCTAGAATGATGTAAATTAAGAATGAACAAGAGAAAGAAGGTAGAGGAAGGTTAAACGTACTAAATGTAAAATGAAAGAAATCAAGATAAGGACAGAAAGAAGTATAGGAAGCTTGTTTGAGTGCATTGAAGCTAGAATGATGTAAATGAAGAATAAACAGAAAGAATATAGAGGAAGCGTTTAAACGTATTAAAGCTAAAATGAAGGAAATCAAGAAAGAAGAAGAAAAGGAATTAAAGGAAGCTTGTTAGAGTGCAATGAAGTTCGAATGACCTAAGTGAAGAATGAACAAGAGAAAGAAGCTAAAGAAGCTTCTTTCCGTTTATTGAAGTTAGAATGACGGAAATCAAGGTGAAAGAAGCTAAATGAAGCTTGTTTGAGTTTAGTAAAGCTAGAATGAAGTAAATGAACAAGAGATATCAGCTAAAAGAAACCTTCACATATAATGAATACAATTAAGGAAAGGAAGATTGAACGACCCAAAGGAAGCTAGAATGAAGGAAATGAAGATTGAACACACTAAAGGAAGCATGTTTTACTACATTGAAGCTAGGATGACGGAAATTAAGAAAGAAGTGACGGAATCTAAAGGATGCTTCTTTGAGTTCATTGAAGCTAGAACGAATTGAATGAAGGATGAACAAGAGAAAAGCTAAAGGAAGCTTTTTGAGTATTGAAGCTAGAATGAAGTAAATTAAGAATGAAAAAGAGGAATAAAGTTGTTATGAAGCTAGAATGAAAGGAATTAAGAGGAAAAGAAGTTTGAGTGCATTGAACAGAATGAAGTAAAGAAACGAACTAAATCGAGGAAGAATAAGCTTGTAAGCTAAAGTAAACTTTTTTGTAGTAAAGCTGCAATGAAGTGAAAGAAGAATAAACAAGGTAAAGGAATCTTGTTTGATTATAGAAGCTAGAATTTAAATCAAGAAAGAAGAAAAGGAAAAGGAAGCTTGAGTTCATTGAAGCTAGAATGACCTAAATGAAGAATGAGCAAGAGAAAGAAGCTAAAGAAGGTTTTTCCGTGTATTGAATCTAGAATGACGAAAATCAAGAAAGAAGAGAAAGAAGCTAAAGGAAAATTTTTTGAATGTAGTGAAACTAGAATGGTAAGAATGAACAAACTAAAGGAAGATTTTTTAAATGTATTGAAGCGAGGAAATCCAGAGAGAACAAGAGAAAGAAGCTAAAGGAAGCGTGTCGGAGTGCATTAAAGCTAGAGTAATGTAAATAAAGAATGAATGAGAAAGAAGCTAGTTTAAACGTATTAAAGCTAAAAAAGGAAATAAAATAAAAGGAGAACCTATAGGAAGTGTATTAAAGCCAGAATGAAGTCAATAAAGAAAAAGCGTAGCTAAGGCTTGCTTACGTGTTTTGAAGCTAGAATAAATGAAATCAAGAAAGAAGAAAAATATGTAGGAAGCTTGTTTCAGTGCACTGAAGCTAGAATGATGTAAATGAAGAATGAACAAGAGAGAGAATCTAGAGGAAGCTTGTTAAAACGTACTCAAGCTAAAATAAGGATATCAAGAAAGGTGAAAGAAGCTAAAGGAAGCTTGTTTGAATGTAGTGAAAATAGAATGAAGTAAATGAAGAATGAAGAAAACTAAAGGAAGCTTTGAACGTATTGAACTAGAATGAAGGAAATCAAGAAAGAAACTAAATGAAGCTTTTTGAGTGTATTAAAAATAGAATGAAGTAAATGAACAAGGGAAATAAGCTAAAAGAAACCTTCAAATGTAATGAATCTAGAATTAAGGAAATAACGACCTAAACCTGAGGGAAATGAAGATTGAACAAGCTGAAGAGAGCATGTTTTAGTACATTGAAGCTAGGATGCCGGAAGTGTATTGAAGCTAGAATGAATTAAATGAAGGATGAATAAGAGAAAGGTGTTTAAACGTATTAAAGCAAAGTCTTATTGTATTAAATGAAGTCAAGCTAAGGAGAGAAAGAAGTATAGGAAGCTTGTTTGAGTATTGAAGCTAGAATTAAGAGTAAAAAGAGGAATAAGCTAAAGGAAGCTTGTTTGTAGTAAAGCTGGAATGAAGTAAAAGAAGAATAAAGAAGCTAAAGGAAGCCTGTTTGCGTGTAGAAGCTAGATTGTAAATCAAGAAAGAAGAAAAAGAACCTAAAGGAAGCTTGTTTGAGAGCCTTGAAGCTAGAATTATCTAAATGAACAACAAGAGAAAAGAAGCTAGAGGAATCATAGTGTATTAAATCTAGATAGAAATGAAGAAGCTATAGAAAGGTTTTTTGCTTAATAAACCTAGAATTAAGTACATGAAAATATCACAAGAGGAATAAGCTAAAAGAAACTTGTTTATTTAAATTAGAGTGGAAATGAAAGACGAAAAAGAAGGTATAGGAAGCTTCTATGTATTGTACCAAATATTAAAAAGAAAAAAATTAAATGAAGCTTCTTTAAATGTATTACAGCTAAAAGGAAATCAAGAACGAACAAGCTAAAGGAATTGTTTAAATTGATGCTAGAATGGTCAATTAAGAAAAAAGCGAAGATAAAGAATCTTGCTTCAGTATCTTGAAGCAAGGATGAAGGAAATCAAGGAAGAAGAGAATGAAATCTGAATGTTGTGAAACTAGAATGAAGTAAATGAACGAACAAATGGAAGCTTGTTTGAACGTATTGAAGCTAGAATGTAGGAAATCAAATATATGCTAAAAGTAGCTAGTTCGAGTGTATTGAAACTAGAATGAAGTAAGTGAACAACAGAAACTTTCAAATGTAATGAAGCTAGAGTTAAGGAAATGAAGATTGAACAACATAAAGGAATCTGGAATAAAGAAAACGAAGGTTTATTTTAGCTTATTTCTCTTGTTCCTTTATTTCATTCTTGATTCAATACACTCGAAAAAGCTTCATTTAGCTTTCTCTCTTTCTTGATTTCCTTCTCTCTAGCTTCAGTACGTTCAAACAAGTTTCCTTTTGTTTATTCATTTACTTCGTTTCACTACATTCAAATAAGCTTCCTTTAGCTTCTTTCTCTTTACTGATTTCCTTCATTTTAGCTTCAAAAAACGGAAGGATGCTTCTTCAGCTTCTTTCCCTTGTTCATTCTTCATTTAGGTCATTCTAGCTTCAATGCACTCAAACAAGCTTCCTTTAGATTCCTTTTCTTCTTCATTCTTGATTTCCTTCATTTTAGCTTTAATACATTTAAACAGGCTTCCTCTAGATACTTTCCCTTGTTCATTCTTCATTTACATCATTCTAGCTAATACACTCAAAAAAAGTTCCTTTCCATTAGTTTTCTTCTTTCTTGATTTCCTTTATTCTAGCTTCAATACACGTAAGCAAGCTTCATTAGCTGCTGTTTTTTTTTTTTTGATTGACTTCATTCTACACTTAATACACAAACTTCCTGTACTATTTACTCTTCTTATTTTGATATCCATTTCTTCTTCCGATTCATTCTTCATTTATATTATTCTAGCTTCAATGAACACGCCTCCGTTAGCTTCTTTCTCTGGTTCTTCTCGCTTCAATACAATTTAAAAATCTTCCTTTAGTTTGTTCATTCTTCAATTCTATCTAGATTCACTACATTCAAAAAAGCTTCCTTTAGCTTTCTCTTTCTTGATTTCCGTGATTCTAGCTTCAATACACGGAAGGTTATCTAGCATCTTTCTCTTCTTCATTCTTCATTTAGGTAAATCTAGCTTCAATGACTCAAACAAACTTCCTTTAGATTCCTTTTCTTCTTTCTTGATTTCCTTTATTTTCGCTTTAATTCGTTTAAACAAGCGTCCTCTAGATTCTTTGTTTATTCTTCATATACATCATTCTAGCTTCAATGCACTCAAACAAACTTCCTTTAGATGATTTTCTTCTTTCTTGACTTCCATTATTCTAATTTCAATACACGTAAGCGTCATTAGCTGCTTCCTTTTCTTTTTTTCTTGATTGACTTCATTCTGTCTTTAATACACTCAAACAAGCTTCCTATACATCTTTCCTTCTTTTCTTCAATTTAGCTTTAATACGTTAAACATCTTTCTCTTATTTACATTATTCTAGCTTCAATGCACTCAAACACGCTTCCTTTAGGTTCTTTCTCTTGTTTTTTGATTTCCTTGTCGCTTCAATACATTTAAAAAAGCTTCCTTTTGTTCATTCTTCAATTACTTCATTCTAGATACACTACATTAAAAAAAGCTTCCTTTAGCTTCTTTCTCTTCTTTCTTGATTTCCTTCATTCTAGATTCAATACACGGAAAGAACCTTCTTTTGCTTCTTTCTCTTGTTAATTCATTTAGGGCATTCGAGCTTCAATGCACTCAAACAAGCTTCTTTTAGATTTCTTGGTTTTCTTCAATTTAGCTTTAATACGTTTAATCAAGCTATAGAATCTTTCTCTTGTTCGTTCTTCATTTACATCATTCTAACTTCAATGCACTCAAACAAGTTTCCTTTAGATCATTTTTCTTCTTTCTTGATTTCCTTTATTCTAGCTTCAATAAACGTAAGCAAGCTTTATTAGCTGCTTTCTCTTCATTTTTCCTTGATTGACCATTCTAGCTTTAATACAATCAATCAAGCTTTCTATACTTCTTTCATTCTTTCTCGATTTCCTTCCTTATTTCTTCAATGCATTTAAACAAGCTTCCTTTACTTTGTTAGTTTACTTCATTCTACCAATACACTCAAACTTCTTTTCTTCTTAATTCCTTTCATTCTAGCTTCATAACAAGTTTATTCCTCTTTTTCGTTCTTAATTTACTTCATTCTAGCTTCAATACTCAAAAAGCTTCCTTTCTCTTGTTCATCATTCATTTAATTCATTCTAGCTTCAATACAGTACACTCAAACAAGCATCCTTTAGATTCATTCTCTTTTCTTGATTTCCTTCATTTTAGCTTGAATACGTTTTAACAAGCTTCCTCTAGATTTTTCTCTTGTTCATTCTTCATTTACATCATTCTAGCTTCAATGCACTCAAACAAGCTTCCTACATCTTCCTTGATTTCATTTATTCTAGGTTCAATACACATAAACAAGCATTAGCTGCTCTCCTCTTCTTCTTGATTGACTTCATTCTAGCTTTAATACACTTCCTATACTTTCTCCTTTTATTTTGATTTCCTTTTTTAGCTTTAATACTTTTAAACAAGCTTCCTCTAGATTCTTTCTCTTATACATTCTTTATTTACATTATTCTACCTTTAATGCACTCAAACACGCTTCCTTTAGCTTCTTTCTCTTGTTCTCTTGATTTCCTTCTCGCTTCAATACATTTAAAAAATCTTCCTTTGTTCATTCTTCAATTACTTCATTCCAGTTTCACTACATTCAAAAAAGCTTCCTTTAGCTTCTTTCTCTTCTTTCTTTATTTCCTTCATTCTAGATTCAATACACGGAAAGAACCTTCTTTTGCTTCTTTCTCTTGTTCACTCTTCATTCAGGTCATTCTAGTTTCAATGAACTCAAACAAGCTTCCTTTAATTCCTTTTCTTCTTCTTTCTTGATTTACATTCTAGCTTCTACACTCAAACAAGATTCCTTTACTTTGTTTATTCTTCTTTTACTTCATTGCAGCTTTAATACAAACAAGCTTACTTCAGCTTCTTTCTCATTCTTCCTCGATTTCCTTCATTATTGCTTCAATACAAGCTTACTTTACTTTGTTCCTTTACTTCATTCTATGTTCAATACACTCAAACTTCTTTTCTTCTTAATTCCTTTCATTCTAGCTTCATAACAAGTTTATTGCTCTTTTCCATTCTTAATTTACTTCATTCTAGCTCAATACTCAAAAAGCTTCCTTTCTCTTGTTCATCCTTCATTTCTAGCTTCAATACAGTACACTCAAACAAGCATCCTTTAGATTCATTCTCTTCTTTCTTAATTTCCGTCATCCTAGCTTCAATGTAAATGCTTCCTTTAGTGTGTTCAATCTTCATTTCCTTCATTCTAGCTTCCTTTAGGTCGTTCAATCTTCATTTCCTTCATTCTAGCTTCGTTTAGGTCGTTCAATCTTCATTTCCTTAATTCTAGATTGAAGGTTTCTTTTCGCTTATTTGTCTTGTTCATTTACTTCATTCTAGCTTTAATACACTCAAACAAGCTTCATTTAGTTTCTTTCAACTTTCTTGATTTCATTTATTCCAGCTTCAATACACGTAAGCAAGCATTAGCTGCTTTCTCTTCTTTTTTTCTTGATTGACTTCATTCTAGCTTTAATGCACTCAAATATTCCTATACTTTCTCTTTTTATTTTGATTTCCCTTTTTTAGCTTTAATACGTTTAAACAAGCTTCCTCTAGCTTCTTTCTCTTACTCATTCTTTATTTACATTTTTCTAGCTTCAATGCTCTCAAACAAGCTTCCTTTAGGTTATTTCTCTTGTTCTTTCTTGATTTCCTTCCTTCTCACTTCAATATATTTAAAGGTTCCTTTAGTTTGTTCATTCTTCAGTTACTTCATTCTAGAATCATTACATTCAAAAAAGCTTCCTTTAGCTTCTTTCTTACTTGATTTCCGTCATTCTAGCTTCAATACACGGAAGGAATCGTCTTTAGCTTCTTTCTCTTGATCATTCATTTAGGTCATTCGAGCTTCAATGCACTCAAACAAGCTTCCTTTAGATGCTTTTTCTTCTTCTTTCTTGATTTCCATTATTCTAGCTTCAATACACGTAAGCAAGCTTCATTAGCTGGTTTCTCTTCTTTTTTTTTTGATTGACTTCATTCTAGCTTTAAAACACTCAAACAAGCTTCCTATACTTCTTTCTGTCCTTCTTATCTTGATTTCCTTCATTTTAGCTTTAATACGTTTAAACAAACTTCCTCCGCCTTCTTTCTCTTGTTCATTCTTCATTTACATCATTCTAGCTTGTACACTCAAACAAGCTTCCTTTAGTTTGTTCCTGTAGTTCATTCTATCTTCAATACACTCAAACTTCTTTTCTTCTTAATTCCTTTCATTCTAGCTTCATAACAAGCTTCCTTTAGCTTATTCCTCTTTTTCATTCTTAATTTACTTCATTCTAGCTTCAATACTCAAAAAGCTTCCTTTAGCTTTTCTCTTGTACATCCTTCATTAAATTCATTCTAGCTTCAATACACTCAAACAAGCATCGTTTAGATTCATTCACTTCTTTCTTATTTTCCCTCATCCTAGCTTCAATGAACTTAAACAAGCTTCCTTTAGTTTGTTCAATCTTCATTTCCTTCATTCTAGCTTCCTTTAGGTCGTTAAATCTTCATTTCCTTAATTCTAGTTTGAAGGTTTCTTTTAGCTTATTTCTCTTGTTCATTTACTTCATTCTAGCTTCAATACGTTCAAACAAGCTTCCTTTAGTTTGTTCATTCTTCAGTTACTTCATTCTAGTTTCACTACATTCAAAAAAGCTTCCTTTAGCTTCTTTCTCTTCTTTCTTGATTTCCATCATTCTAGCTTCAATACACGGAAGGAATCTTCTTTAGCTTCTTTCTCTTGTTTATTCTTCATTCAGGTCATTCTAACTTCAGTGCACTCAAAAAAGCTTCCTTTAGCTTCTTTCTCTTCTTATCTTAATTTCCTTCGTTTTAGCTTTAATACGTTTTAAACAAGCTTCCTCTAGATTCATTCTCTTGTTCATTCGTCATTTACATCAGTCTAGCCTTCAATGCACTCAAACAAGCTTCCTTTATATGCTTTTTCTTCTTCTTTCTTAATTTCTATTATTCTACCTTCAATACACGTAAGGAAGCTTTATTAGCTGCTTTCTCTTCTTTTTTTCTTGATTGACTTCATTCTGGTTTTAATACACTCAAACGAGCTTCCTATACATATTTCTCTCCTTCTTATCTTGATTTCCTTCATTTTAGCTTTAATACGTTTAAAGAAGATTCCTCTAGCGTTTTTCTCCTTTTCGTTCTTCATTCTAGCTTCATTGCACTCAAACACGACTCCTTTAGCTTCTTTTTTCTTGTTCTTTCTTTATTTCCTTCCTTCTGACTTCAACACGTTTAAATGAGTTTCTTTTCCTTTGTCCATTCTTCAGTTACTTCATTCTATATTCAATAAACTCATATAAGCTTCCTTTCGGTCCTTTCTACGTTTCTTCCTTCCTTTACTGCTTTCTGCACTGAATAGACTTCAACAAGAAAGAAATAAGGAAAGAAAGAAAGAAGGAAAGAAAGAAAGAAGGAAAGAAGGAAAGAAGGAAAGAAAGAAGGAAAGAAGGAAAGTAGGAAAGAATGAAAGAAAGAAAGAAAGAAAGAAGGAAAGAAAGATTGAAGGAAAGAAAGAAGGAATGAAAGAAAGAAAGAAGGAAAGAAAGAATGAAGGAAAGAAAGAAAGATGGAAAAAAAGAAAGAAAGAAAGAAGGAAAGAAAGAAAGAAAGAAGGAGAGAAAGAAAGAAGGAAGGAAGAAAAGAATGAAGGAAGGAAAGAAAGAAAAAAGGAAAGAAAGAAAGAAAGAATGAAGGAAAGAAAGAAAAAGAAAGAAAGAAAGAAAGAAAGAAGGAAGGAAAAAAATGAATAAAGAAAGAAAGAAGGAAAGAAAGGAATAAAGAAAGAAAGAAGGAAAGAAAGGAAGAAGAAAGAAAGAAAGAAAGAAAGAAGAAAGAAGGAAAGAAAGAAAGAAAGAAAGAAGGAAGGAAAGAAAGAAAGAAAGAAGGAAAGAAAGAAGGAATGAAAAGGAAAGAGAGAAGGAAGGAAGGAAAAAAAGAAAGAAGGAAGGAAGGAAGGAAAGAAAGAAAGAAAGAAGGAAAGAAAGAAATCAAGAAAGAAAGAAGGAAAGAAAGAAGGAGAGAAAGAAAGAAAGAAAGAAAGAAAGAAAGAAAGAAAGAAAGAAAGAAAGAAAGAAAGAAAGAAAGAAGAAGAAGGAAAGAAAGAAAGAAAGAAAGAAAGAAAGAAAGAAAGAAAGAAAGAAAGAAAGAAAGAAGGAAGGAAAGAAAGAAGGAAAGAAAGAAGGAAAGAAAGAAAGAAAGAAAGAAAGAGGGAAAGAAAGAAAGAAAGAAAGGAAGAAGGAAAGGAGGAAAGAAAGAAAGAGAAAAAACGAAAGATGGAAAGAAAGAAAGAAGGAAAAAAGAAAGAAAGAATGAAGGAAAGAAAAAAAGAAGGAAGGAAAGAAAGAAAGAAAGAAAGGAGAGAAAGAAAGAAAGCAGGAAGAAAAGAATGAAGGAAGGAAAGAAAGAAAAAAGGAAAGAAAGAAAGAAAGAATGAAGGAAAGAAAGAAAAAGAAAGAAAGAAAGAAAGAAAGAAGGAAGGAAAAAAATGAATAAAGAAAGAAGGAAAGAAAGGAATAAAGAAAGAAAGAAGGAAAGAAAGGAAGAAAGAAAGAAAGAAGGAAAGATGGAAAGAAAGAAAGAAAGAAAGAAGGAAGGACAGAAAGAAAGAAAGAAGGAAAGAAAGAAGGAATGAAAGAAGGAAAGAGAGAAGGAAGGAAGAAAAAAAGAAAGAAGGAAGGAAGGAAGGAAAGAAAGAAAGAAAGAAAGAAGGAAAGAAAGAAATCAAAAAGAAAGAAGGAAAGAAAGAAGGAGAGAAAGAAAGAAAGAAAAAAGGAGAGAAAGAAAGAAGGAAGGAAAGAAAGAAGGAAGGAAAGAAAGAAAGAAGAAAAGAAAGAAAGAAAGAAAGGAAGAAGGAAAGGAGGAAAGAAAGAAAGAGAAAGAAGGAAAGATGGAAAGAAAGAAAGAAGGAAAAAAGAAAGAAAGAATGAAGGAAAGAAAAAAGAAGGAAGGAAAGAAAGAAAGGAGAGAAAGAAAGAAGGAAGGAAAGAAAGAAGGAAGGAAAGAAAGAAGGAAAGAAAGAAAGAATGAAGGAAAGAAAGAAGGAAAGAAAGAAAGAAGGAAAGAAAGAAACAAAGAAGGAAAGAAAGAAGGAAGGAAGGAAGGAAAGAAAGAAAGAAAGAAGGAAAGAAAGAAAGAAAGAAAGAAAGAAAGAAGGAGGGAAAGAAAGAAGGAAGGAAAGAAAGAAGGAATGAAAGAAACAAAGAAGGAAAGAAATAATGAAGGAAAGAAAGAAAGAAAGAAAGAAAGAAAGATGAAAAAAGAAAGAAAGAAAAAAAGAAGGAATGAAAGAAAGAAAGAAGGAGAGAAAGAAAGAAAGAAGGAAGGAAAGAATGAAGGAAGGAAAGAAGGAAAGAAGGAAAGAAAGAAAAAAAGAATGAAGGAAAGAAAGAAAGAAGGAAGGAAAGAAAGAAAGAAAGAAAGAAGGAAAGAAAGAAGAAGAAAGAAAGAAAGAAAGAAAGAAAGAAAGAAAGAAAGAAAGAAAGAAAGAAAGAAAGAAAGAAAGAAAGAAAGAAAGAAAGAAAGAAAGAAAGAAAGAAGGAAAAAAGAAAGATGGAAAGAAAGAAAGAAGGAAAAAAGGAAAAAAGAAAGAAAGAATGAAGGAAAGAAAAAAAGGAAAGAAGGAAAGAAAGAAAGAAAGAAGGAGAGAAAGAAAGAAATAAGGAAGGAAAGAAAGAAAGAAAGAACGAAGGAAAGAAAGAAAAGGAAAGAAAGAAAGAAAGAAAGAAAGAAAGAAAGAAAGAAAGAAGGAAAGAAAGAAGGAAAGAAAGAAAGAAAGAAAGAGAGAGAGAAAGAAAGAAAGAAGGAAGGAAAGAAAGAAGGAGTGAAAGAAAGAAGGAAAGAAAGAATGAAGGAAAGAAAGAAAGAAAGATGGAAAAAAGAAAGAAAGAAGGAAGGAAATAAAGAAAGAAAGAAGGAGAGAAAGAAAGAAAGAAGGAAGGAAAGAATGAAGGAAGGAAAGAAAGAAAGAAAGAAGGAAAGAAAGAAAGAAAGAAGGAAGGAAAGAAAGAAAAAGGAAAGATGGAAAGAAAGAAATAAAGAAGGAAAAAAGAAAGAAAGAATGAAGGAAAGAAAAAAAGGAAGAAGGAAAGAAAGAAAGAAAGAAAGAAAGAAGGAGAGAAAGAAAGAAAGAAGGAAGGAAAGAAGGAAGGAAGGAAAGAAAGAAGGAAAGAAAGAAAGAATGAAGGAAAGAAAGAAGGAAAGAAAGAAGGAAAGAAAGAAAGAAGGAAACAAGGAAAGAAAGAAAGAAGGAAAGAAAGAAAGGAAGAAGGAAAGGAGGAAAGAAAGAAGAGAAAGAAGGAAAGATGGAAAGAAAGAAAGAAGGAAAAAAGAAAGAAAGAATGAAGGAAAGAAAAAAGAAGGAAGGAAAGAAAGAAAGAAAGAAGGAGAGAAAGAAAGAAGGAAGGAAGAAAAGAATGAAGGAAGGAAAGAAAGAAAAAGAAGGAAAGAAAGAAAGAAAGAAAGAAAGAAGAAAGAAAGAAAGAAAGAAAGAAAGAAAGAAAGAAAGAAAGAAAGAAAGAAAGAAAGAAAGAAAGAAGGAAAAGAAAGGAAAAGAAAGAAAGAAGGAAAAAAGGAAAAAGAAAGAAAGAATGAAGAAAAGAAAAAAAGGAAAGAAGGAAAGAAAGAAAGAAAGAAGGAGAGAAAGAAAGAAATAAGAAGGAAAGAAAGAAAGAAAGAACGAAGGAAAGAAAGAAGGAAAGAAAGAAAGAAAGAAAGAAGAAAGAAGAAGAAGAAAGAAGGAAAGAAAGAAAGAAAGAAAGAAAGAAAAGAGAGAAAGAAAGAAGGAAGGAAAGAAAGAAGGAGTGAAAGAAAGAAAGAAGGAAAGAAAGAATGAAGGAAAGAAAGAAAGAAGGAAAGAAAGAAAGAAGGAAAGAAGGAAAGAAGGAAAGAAAGAAGGAAAGAAGGAAAGTAGGAAAGAATGAAAGAAAGAAAGAAGGAAAGAAGGAAAGAAAGATTGAAGGAAAGAAAGAAGGAATGAAAGAAAGAAAGAAGGAAAGAAAGAATGAAGAAAAGAAAGAAAGATGGAAAAAAAGAAAGAAAGAAAGAAAGAAGGAAAGAAAGAAAGAAAGAAGGAGAGAAAGAAAGAAGGAAGGAAGAAAAGAATGAAGGAAGGAAAGAAAGAAAAAAGGAAAGAAAGAAAGAAAGAATGAAGGAAAGAAAGAAAAAGAAAGAAAGAAAGAAAGAAAGAAGGAAGGAAAAAAATGAATAAAGAAAGAAAGAAGGAAAGAAAGGAATAAAGAAAGAAAGAAGGAAAGAAAGGAAGAAAGAAAGAAAGAAAGAAAGAAAGAAAGAAGGAAAGAAAGAAAGAAAGAAAGAAGGAAGGAAAGAAAGAAAGAAAGAAGGAAAGAAAGAAGGAATGAAAAGGAAAGAGAGAAGGAAGGAAGGAAAAAAAGAAAGAAGGAAGGAAGGAAGGAAAGAAAGAAAGAAAGAAGGAAAGAAAGAAATCAAGAAAGAAAGAAGGAAAGAAAGAAGGAGAGAAAGAAAGAAAGAAAGAAAGAAAGAAAGAAAGAAAGAAAGAAAGAAAGAAAGAAAGAAAGAAAGAAAGAAGGAAGGAAGGAAAGAAAGAAGGAAAGAAAGAAGGAAAGAAAGAAAGAAAGAAAGAAAGAGGAAAGAAAGAAAGAAAGAAAGAGAAGAAGGAAAGGAGGAAAGAAAGAAAGAGAAAAAACGAAAGATGGAAAGAAAGAAAGAAGGAAAAAAGAAAGAAAGAATGAAGGAAAGAAAAAAAGAAGGAAGGAAAGAAAGAAAGAAAGAAAGGAGAGAAAGAAAGAAAGCAGGAAGAAAAGAATGAAGGAAGGAAAGAAAGAAAAAAGGAAAGAAAGAAAGAAAGAATGAAGGAAAGAAAGAAAAAGAAAGAAAGAAAGAAAGAAAGAAGGAAGGAAAAAAATGAATAAAGAAAGAAGGAAAGAAAGGAATAAAGAAAGAAAGAAGGAAAGAAAGGAAGAAAGAAAGAAAGAAGGAAAGATGGAAAGAAAGAAAGAAAGAAAGAAGGAAGGACAGAAAGAAAGAAAGAAGGAAAGAAAGAAGGAATGAAAGAACGAAAGAGAGAAGGAAGGAAGGAAAAAAAGAAAGAAGGAAGGAAGGAAGGAAAGAAAGAAAGAAAGAAAGAAAGAAAGAAAGAAAGAAAGAAATCAAAAAGAGGAAGGAAAGAAAGAAAGAAGAAAACAAAGAAAGAAAGAAAGGAAGAAGGAAAGGAGGAAAGAAAGAAAGAGAAGAAGGAAAGATGGAAAGAAAGAAAGAAGGAAAAAGAAAGAAAGAATGAAGGAAAGAAAAAAGAAGGAAGGAAAGAAAGAAGGAGAGAAAGAAAGAAGGAAGGAAAGAAAGAAGGAAGGAAAGAAAGAAGGAAAGAAAGAAGAATGAAGGAAAGAAAGAAGGAAAGAAAGAAAGAAGGAAAGAAAGAAACAAAGAAGGAAAGAAGAAGGAAGGAAGGAAGGAAAGAAAGCAAGAAAGAAGGAAAGAAAGAAAGAAGAAGAAAGAAAGAAGGAGAGAAAGAAAGAAGGAAGGAAAGAAAGAAGGAAGGAAAGAAACAAAGAAGGAAAGAAATAATGAAGGAAAGAAAGAAAGAAAGAAAGAAAGAAAGAAAGATGAAAAAAGAAAGAAAGAAAAAAAAGAAGGAATGAAAGAAAGAAAGAAGGAGAGAAAGAAAGAAAGAAGGAAGGAAAGAATGAAGGAAGGAAAGAAGGAAAGAAGGAAAGAAAGAAAAAAGAATGAAGGAAAGAAAGAAGAAGGAAGGAAGAAAGAAAGAAAGGAAAGAAGGAAAGAAAGGAAGAAAGAAAGAAAGAAAGAAAGAAAGAAAGAAAGAAAGAAAGAAAGAAAGAAAGAAGAAGGAAAAAAGAAAGATGGAAAGAAAGAAAGAAGGAAAAAAGGAAAAAAAGAAAGAAAGAATGAAGGAAAGAAAAAAGGAAAGAAGGAAAGAAAGAAAGAAAGAAGGAGAGAAAGAAAGAAATAAGGAAGGAAAGAAAGAAAGAAAGAACGAAGAAAGAAAAGAAAGAAAGAAGGAAAGAAAGAAAGAAAGAAAGAAAGAAAGAAAGAAGGAAAGAAAGAAAGAAAGAAAGAAAGAGAGAAAGAAAGAAAGAAGGAAGGAAAGAAAGAAGGAGTGAAAGAAAGAAAGAAGGAAAGAAAGAATGAAGGAAAGAAAGAAAGAAAGATGGAAAAAAGAAGAAAGAAGGAAGGAAATAAAGAAAGAAAGAAGGAGAGAAAGAAAGAAAGAAGGAAGGAAAGAATGAAGGAAGGAAAGAAAGAAAGAAGAAGGAAAGAAAGAAAGAAAGAAGGAAGGAAAGAAAGAAAAAGGAAAGATGGAAAGAAAGAAATAAAGAAGGAAAAAAAGAAAGAAAGAATGAAGGAAAGAAAAAAAGGAAGAAGGAAAGAAAGAAAGAAAGAAAGAAAGACAGGAGAGAAAGAAAGAAAGAAGGAAGGAAAGAAGGAAGGAAGGAAAGAAAGAAGGAAAGAAGAAAGAAAGAATGAAAGGAAAGAAAGAAGGAAAGAAAGAAGGAAAGAAAGAAAGAAGGAAACAAGGAAAGAAAGAAAGAAGGAAAGAAAGAAAGGAAGAAGGAAAGGAGGAAAGAAAGAAAGAGAAAGAAGGAAAGATGGAAAGAAAGAAAGAAGGAAAAAGAAAGAAAGATGAAGGAAAGAAAAAAGAAGGAAGGAAAGAAAGAAGAAAGAAGGAGAGAAAGAAAGAAGGAAGGAAGAAAAGAATGAAGGAAGGAAAGAAAGAAAAAGGAAGGAAAGAAAGAAAGAAAGAAAGAAAGAAAGAAAGAAAGAAAGAAAGAAAGAAGGAAAAAGGAAAGATGGAAAGAAAGAAAGAAGGAAAAAAGGAAAAAAGAAAGAAAGAATGAAGGAAAGAAAAAAAGGAAAGAAGGAAAGAAAGAAAGAAAGAAGGAGAGAAAGAAAGAAATAAGGAAGGAAAGAAAGAAAGAAAGAAAGAACGAAGGAAAGAAAGAAGGAAAGAAAGAAAGAAAGAAAGAAAGAAAGAAAGAAAGAAAGAAAGAAAGAAAGAAAGAAAGAAAGAAAGAAAGAAAGAAAGAAAGAAGGAAAGAAAGAAGGAAAGAAAGAAAGAAAGAAAGAAAGACAGAAAGAAAGAAAGAAGGAAGGAAAGAAAGAAGGAGTGAAAGAAAGAAAGAAGGAAAGAAAGAATGAAGGAAAGAAAGAAAGAAAGATGGAAAAAAGAACGAAAGAAAGAAGGAAATAAAGAAAGAAAGAAGGAGAGAAAGAAAGAAAGAAGGAAGGAAAGAATGAAGGAAGGAAAGAAGAAAGAAAGAAGGAAAGAAAGAAAGAAAGAAGGAAGGAAAGAAAGAAAAAAGGAAAGATGGAAAGAAAGAAATAAAGAAGGAAAAAAGAAAGAAAGAATGAAGGAAAGAAAAAAAGGAAGAAGGAAAGAAAGAAAGAAAGAAAGAAAGAAGGAGAGAAAGAAAGAAAGAAGGAAGGAAAGAAGGAAGGAAGGAAAGAAAGAAGGAAAGAAAGAAAGAAAGAATGAAGGAAAGAAAGAAGGAAAGAAAGAAGGAAAGAAAGAAAGAAGGAAACAAGGAAAGAAAGAAAGAAGGAAAGAAAGAAAGGAAGAAGGAAAGGAGGAAAGAAAGAAAGAGAAGAGAAGGAAAGATGGAAAGAAAGAAAGAAGGAAAAAGAAAGAAGAATGAAGGAAAGAAAAAAGAAGGAAGGAAGAAAGAAAGAAAGAAGGAGAGAAAGAAAGAAGGAAGGAAGAAAAAGAAGAAGGAAGGAAAGAAAGAAAAAAGGAAAGAAAGAAGAAAGAATGAAGGAAAGAAAGAAAAAGAAAGAAAGAAAGAAAGAAGGAAGAAAAAAATGAATAAAGAAAGAAAGAAGCAAAGAAAGAATAAAGAAAGAAAGAAGGATGAAAGAAAGAAAGAAGGAAAGATGGATAGAAGAAGAAAGAAAGAAAGAGATAGAAAGAAAGAATTAAAGAATGAAGAATGAAAGAAGAAAGAGAGAAGGAAGAAGGAAAAAAAGAAAGAAGGAAGGAAGGAAAAAAGAAAGAAAGAAGGAAAGAAAGAAATCAAGAAAGAAAGAAGGAAAGAAAGAAGGAGAGAAAGAAAGAAAGAAAGGAAGGAAGAAGGAAAGGAGGAAAGAAAGAAAGAGAAAGAAGGAAAGATGGAAAGAAAGAAAGAAGGAAAAAAGAAAGAAAGAATGAAGGAAAGAAAAAAAGAACGAAGGAAAGAAAGAAAGAAAGAAGGAGAGAAAGAAAGAAGGAAGGAAAGAAAGAAGGAAGGAAAGAAAGAAGGAAAGAAAGAAAGAAGGAAAGAAAGAAGGAAAGAAAGAAAGAAGGAAAGAAAGAAAGAAGCAGGAAGGAAGGACAAAAGAAAGAATGAAGGAAAGAAAAAAAGAACGAAGGAAAGAAAGAAAGAAAGAAGGAGAGAAAGAAAGAAGGAAGGAAAGAAAGAAGGAAGGAAAGAAAGAAGGAAAGAAAGAAAGAAGGAAAGAAAGAAGGAAAGAAAGAAAGAAGGAAAGAAAGAAAGAAGCAAGGAAGGAAGGACAGAAAGAAAAGAAGGAAAGAAAGAAAGAAAGAAAGAAGGAGAGAAAGAAAGAAGGAAGGAAAGAAAGAAGGAATGAAAGAAACAAAGAAGGAAAGAAAGAATGAAGGAAAGAAAGAAAGAAAGATGAAAAAAGAAAGAAAGAAAAAAAGAAGGAATGAAAGAAAGAAAGAAGGAGAGAAAGAAAGAAAGAAGGAAGGAAAGAATGAAGGAAGGAAAGAATGAAAGAAGGAAAGAAAGAAAAAAAGAATGAAGGAAAGAAAGAAAGAAAGAAAGAAGGAAAGAAAGAAAGAAAGAAAGAAAGAAAGAAAGAAAGAAAGAAAGAAAGAAAGAAAGAGAAGAAAGAAGAAACAAGGAAAGAAGGAAAGATGGAAAGAAAGAAAGAAAGAAGGAAAAAAGAAAGAAGGAATGAAGGAAAGAAAAAAAAAGGAAAGAAAGAAAGAAAGAAAGATATAAGGAGAGAAAGAAAGAAAGAAGGAAGGAAGGAAATAAAGAAAGAAAAAGGAGAGAAAGAAAGAAAGAAGGAAGGAAAGAATGAAGGAAGGAAAGTAAGAAGAAAGAAAGAAAGAAAGAAAGACAAGAAAGAATGAAAGAAAGAAAGAAAGAAAGAAAGAAAGAAGAAAGAAAGAAAGAAAGAAAAAGGAAAGATGGAAAGAAAGAAAAAAAGAAGGAAAAAGAAAGAAAGAAAGCATGAAAGAAAGAAAAAAAGGAAGAAGGAAAGAAAGAAAGAAAGAAAGAAGGAGAGGAAGAAAGAAAGAAGGAAGGAAAGAAAGAAAGAAGGAAGGAAAGAAAGAAGGAAAGAAAGAAAGAAAGAATGAAGGAAAGAAAGAAAGAAGGAAAGAAAGAAGGAAAGAAAGAAAGAAGGAAACAAGGAAAGAAAGAAAGAAGGAAAGAAAGAAAGAAAGAAGGAAGGAAGGAAGGAAGGAAAGAAAGAAGAAAGAAGGAAAGAAAGGAAGAAAGGAAGAAAGAAGAAGAAAGAAAGAAAGAAAGAAAGAAAGAAAGAAAGAAAGAAAGAAAGAAAGAAGGAGAGAAAGAAAGATAAAAGAAAGAAAGAAAGAAAGAAAGAAGGAATGAAAGAAAGAAAGAAGGAGAGAAAGAAAGAAAGAAGGAAGGAAAGAATGAAAGAAGGAAAGAAAGAAAAAAGAATGAAGGAAGGAAAGGAAGAAAGAAGGAAGGAAGGAAAGAAAGAAAGAAAAAGAAAGAAGAAGAAAGAAAGAAAGAAAGAAAGAAAGAAAGAAAGAAGAAAGAAGAAAGAAGGAAAGATGGAAAGAAAGAAAGAAAGAAGGAAAGAAAGAAAGAAAGAATGAAGGAAAAGAAAAAAAGAAAGAAGGAAAGAAGGAAAGAAAGAAAGAAAGAAAGAAAGAAAGAAAGAAAGAAAGAAAGAAGGAGAGAAAGAAAGAAAGAAGGAAAGAATGAAGGAGGGAAACAAAGAAAGAAGTAAAGAAAGAAAGAAAGAAGTAAAGAAAGAAAGAAAGAAAGAATGAAGTAAAGAAAGAAAGAAGGAATGAAGGAAAGAAGGAAAGATGGAAAGAAAGAAGGAAAGAAAGAAAGAAAGAAGGAGAGAAAGAAAGAAATAAAGGAAGAAAGATAGAAAGAAAGAAAGAAGGAAGGAAAGAAAGAAGGAATGAAAGAAAGAAAAAAGGAAAGAAAGAAAGAAGGAAAGAAAGAAAGAAAGAATGAAGGAAAGAAAGAAAGAAAGAAAGAAAGATGGAAAAAAAGAAAGAAAGATAGAAAGAAGGAAATAAAGAAAAAAGAAGGAGAGAAACAAAGAAGGAAAGAAAGAAAGAAAGAAAGAAAGAAAGAAAGAAAGAAAGAAAGAAAGAAAGAAAGAAAGAAAGAAAGAAAGAAGGAAAGACGGGAAAAAAGAAAGAAGGAAAAAAAGAAAGAAGGAAAGAAAGAAGGAAAGAAAGAAGGAAAGAAAGAAAGAAGGAAGGTTTAGGGTTAGGTTAGGGTTAGGGTTAGGGTTAGGGTTAGGATTACGGTTTGGATTACGATTAGGGTTAGGGTTAGGGTTAGGGTTAAGGTTAGGGTTATGGTAAGTGTTAGGGTTAGGGTTAGGGTTACGGTAAGGTCAGGGTCAGGGTTAGGGTTAGGGTTAGGGTTAGGGTTAGGATTAGGGTTAGGGTTAGGGTTAGGGTTAGGGTTAGGGTTAGGGTTAGGGTTAGGGTTAGGGTTAGGGTTAGGGTTAAAACAAGGCTTGGAGTAAGGGTTAGGGTTAGGGTTAGGGTTAGGGTTAGGGTTAGGGTTAAGGTTAGTTTTAGGGTTAGGGTTACGGTTAGGGTTAGCCTTAGGCTTAGGCTTAGGGTTAGGGTTAGGGTTAGGGTTAGGGTTAGGGCTATGACTAGGGTTAGGGTTAGGGTTAGGGTTATGGTTGCAGTAACGGTGAAAGATAGGGAGAGGGATAGGTTTTGATTAGGGGTTAGGGTTAGGGTTAGGGTTAGGATTAGGGTTAGGGTTGGTTTTAGAGTTAGGGTTAGGGTTAGGATTAGGATTAGGATTAGGATTAGGATTAGTGTTAAAACCAGGCTTGGAGTTAGGGTTTGGGTTAGTGTTAGTGTTAGTGTTAGTGTTAGGATTAGGATTAGGATTAGGATTAGGATTAGTGTTAAAACCAGGCTTGCAGTTAGGGTTAGTGTTAGTGTTAGTGTTAGTGTTAGTGTTAGTGTTTGGGTTAGGGTTAGGTTTAGGGTTATGTTTAGGGTTAGGGTTAGGGTTAGGGTTATGGTTAAGGTTAGGGTTAGGGTTATGGTTATGGTTAGGGTTAGGGTTAGGGTTAGGTTTAGGTTTAGGGTTAGGGTTAGTGTTAGGGTTAGGGCTAGGACCAGGGTTAGGGTTAGGGTTAGGGTTAGGGTTATGGTTAAGTTTATGGTTAGGGTTAGGGTTAGGGTTAAGGTTAGGGTTAGGGTTAGGATTAGGGTTAGTGTTAGGGTTAGGGTTAGGGTTAGGGTTAGGGTTAAGGTTAGGGTTAGGGTTAGGGTTAGGGCTAGGACCAGGGTTAGGGTTAGGGTTATGGTTGCGGTAACGGTGAGGGATAGGGATAGGGATAGGGTTTGATTTGGGGTTAGGGTAAGGGTTAGTTTTAGGGTTAGGGTTAGGGTTAGGGTTACTATTAGGATTAGTGTTATAAACAGGCTTGGAGTAAGGGTTAGGGTTAGGGTTAGGGTTAGGGTTAAGGTTAGGGTTAGGATTAGTGTTAAAACCAGGCTTGGATTTAGGGTTAGGGTTAGGTTTAGGGTTAGGGTTAGGGTTAGGGTTAGGTTTAGGGGTAGGGGTAGGGGTAGGGGTAGGGGTAGGGGTAGGGTTAGGGTTAGGTTTAACGCTAGGGTTAGTGTTAGTGTTAGTGTTAGTTTTAGAGTTAGTATTAGTGTTAGTGTTAGTGTTAGTGTTAGTGTCAGGGTCAGGGTTAGGGTTAGTGTTAGTGTTAGTGTTAGTGTTAGTGTTAGTGTTAGTGTTAGTGTTTGGGTTAGGGTTAGGGTTAGGGTTAGGTTTAGGGTTATGTTTAGGATTACGGTTAGGGTTAGAGTTACTATTAGGATTAGGATAAGGGTTAAAAGCATGCTTTCAGTAAGGGTTAGGGTTAGGGTTAGGGCTAGGGTTAGGGTTAGGGTTAGGGTTAGGGTTAGGGTTAGGGTTATGGTTAGGGTTAGGGTTAGGGTGAGGGTTAGGGTTACGGTTAGGGTTAGTTTTAGGGTTAGGATTAGGATAAGGGTTAAAACCATGCTTGGAGTTAGGGTTTGGGTTAGAGTTACGGTTAGGCTTAGTGTTAGGTTTAGGGTGAGGGTTTGGGTTAGGGTTAGGGTTATGGTTAGGGTTAGGGTTAGGGTTAGTGTTAGGGCTAGTACCAGGGTTAGGGTTAGGGTTATGGTTGCGGTAACGGTGAGGGATAGGGATAGGGACAGTTTTTGATTTGGTGTTAGGGTTAGGGTTAGGGTTAGGGTTAGGGTTAGGGCTATGACTAGGGTTAGGGTTAGGGTTAGGGTTATGGTTGCGGTAACGGTGAGGGATAGGGAGGGGATAGGGTTTGAATTGGGGTTAGGGTTGAGGTTAGGGTTAGGGTTAGGGTTAGGGTTAGGGTTAGCGTTAGGTTTAGGGTTAGGGTTATGGTTAGGGTTAGGGTTAGGGTTAGGGTTAGGTTTAGGGCTATGATTAGGGTTAGGGTTAGGGTTATGGTTGCGGTAACGGTGAGGGATAGGGAGGGGATAGGGTTTGAATTGGGGTTAGGGTTAGGGTTAGGGTTAGGGTTAGGGTTAGGGTTAGGGTTAGGGTTAGGGTTAGGGTTAGGGTTAGGGTTAGGGTTAGGGTTGGTTTTAGGGTTAGGGTTAGGGTTAAGGTTAGGATTAGGATTAGGATTAGGATTAGTGTTAAAACCAGGCTTGGATTTAGGCTTAGAATTAGGGTTAGTGTTAGTGTTAGTGTTAGTGTTAGGATTAGGATTAGGATTAGGATAGGATTAGGATTAGGATTAGGATTAGGATTAGGATTAGGATTAGGATTAGTGTTAAAACCAGGCTTGCAGTTAGGGTTAGTGTTAGTGTTAGGGTTAGGGTTAGGGTTAGAATTAGGGTTAAGGTTATGGTTAGCGTTAGGGTTAGGGTTAGGATTAAGATTAGGGTTAGGGTTAGGGTTGGGGTTAGGATTAGGGTTAGGGTTAGGGTTAGGGTTAGGGTTAATGTTAGTGTTAGGGTCAGGGTTAGTGTTAGTGTTAGTGTTAGTGTTAGTGTTAGTGTTAGTGTTAGTGTTAGTGTTAGTGTTAGTGTTAGGGTCAGGGTTAGGGTAAGGGTTAGCCTTAGGCTTAGGCTTAGGGTTAGGGTTAGGGTTAGGGTTAGGGTTACGGTTAGGGTTAGGGTTAGGGTTAGGGTTAGGGTTAGGGTTAGGGTTAGGGTTAGGGCTAGTATTTTTAGAGTTAGGGTTAAGGTTTGGGTTAGCGTTAGGTTTAGGGGTAGGGGTTGGGGTAGGGGTAGGGGTAGGGTTAACGCTATGGTTAGTGTTAGTGTTAGTGTTAGTGTTAGTGTTAGTGTTAGTGTTAGTGTTAGTGTTAGTGTTAGTGTTAGGGTCATGGTTAGTGTTAGTGTTAGTGTTAGTGTTAGTGTTAGTTTTCGTGTTAGTGTTAGGGCTAGGGCTAGGGCTAGGGCTAGGGCTAGGATTAGGGCTAGGGCTAGGGTTAGGGCTAGGGCTAGGGCTAGGGCTAGGATTAATTTTAGAGTTAGGGTAAGGGTTAGGGTTAGGGTTAGGGTTCGGGTTAGGGTTAGGGTTAGGGTTAGGGTTAGGGTTAAGGTTACGGTTAGGGTTAGGGTTAGGTTTAGTGTTAGGGTTATGGATAGGGATACGTCCTAACCCTAACCCTAACCCTAGCCCTAAACCTAACCCTAACCTTATCCCTAAATATCACCATAACCGTAATCATAACGATAATCCTATCCCTAATCCTAGACCTTTCGCTACCCATAATCCTAACCCTAACCCTAACCCTAACCCTAACCCTAACCCTAACCCTAACCCTAACCCTAACCCTCACTCTAACTCTAAAATTAATCCTAGCCCTAGCCCTAGCCCTAATCCTAACCGTAAACCTAACCCGAACCCTAACCCTAACCCTAACCCTAACCCTAACTGCAAGCCTGGTTTTTACCCTAATCCTAATCCTAATCCTAACCATAACCATTTCCCAAACCCTAACCCTAACCCTGACCGTAGCCCTAACCCTAACATTAACAATAACACTAACCCTAGCATTATCCCTAACCCTAACCCTAAGCCTAACCCTAACCCTAACAATAACCCTAAAACTAGCCCTAACCCTCGTTTTAATACGAATCCTAACCCTACCCCTACCCCTAGCCCTAACCCTATCCCTAACCTTAACCCTAAATATCACCATAACCGTAACCATAACCATAATCCTATCCCTAACCCTAGTCCTAGACCTTTCCCTATCCATAACCCTAACCCTAACCCTAACTCTAACCCTAACCCTAACCCTAACCCTAACCCTAACCCTAACCCTAACCCTAACCCTAACCCTAACCCTAACCCTAACCCTAACCCTAGCCCTAAGCCTCGTTTTAACCCAAATCCTAATCCGAACCCTAACCCTAACATTAGCCCTAACCCTAACTCTAACCCTAACCCTAACCCTAACCCTAACCCTAACCCTAACCCTAACCCTAACCCTAACCCTAACCCTAACCCTAACCCTGATCCTAACTCTAACCCTAACCCCATCCCCAAACCTAACCCTAACCGTAACCCTAACGGTAACCCTAACCCTAACCCTAACCCTAACCCTAACCCTAACCCTAACCCTAACCCCAACCCCAAACCTAACCCTAACCCTAACTGTAACCCTAACCCTAACCCTAACCCTAACCCTAACCCTATCCCTAACCCTAAAAAAATCCCTAACCCTAACCCTAACCCTAAACCTAAATCAAATTCTATCCCTATCCTTAACCCTCACCATAACCGCAACAATAACCCTAACCCTAACCCTGGTCCTAGCCCTAACCCTAATCCTAACCCTAAACCTAACCCTAACCCCAACCCTACCCTCCCCCTCCCCCCTCCCCCTCCCCCTAACACTAACCCTAACCTAACCCTAATCCTAACCCTAAGCCTAACCCCAAATCAAACCCTATCCCTATCCCTAACCCTCACCGTTACCGCAATCATAACCCTAACTCTAACCCTAACCCTAAACCTAAATCAAACTCTATCCCTATCCTTAACCCTCACCATAACCGCAACAATAACCCTAACCCTAACCCTGGTCCTAGCCCTAACCCTAATCCTAACCCTAACCCTAACCCTAACCCTAACCCTAACCCTAACCCTAACCCTAACCCTAACCCTAACCCTAACCCTAACCCTAACCCTAACCCTAACCCTAACCCTAACCCTAACCCTTGTTACATACAGCACTGATGTTACCTGTCTGTCATGGGTTTGGAGGGAAAGTTCCATCCAATGGGGAGTGGAAGGCGGGACATCAGGAGGAGGGGCTGTACTGTATATATATGTGGAGCGTGTGTGAGCGAGGTAGAAGAAGCTGGGGAGATCTGAGAGAATAAGCTTGAGTGGGAGTCTGTGTTTCAGACAGGGTACTACTGTGTGTCAGTCAGTACCAACCTGATAGGTTCAGGTGTCTGTATGGTTAGCCAGAACTGATAGGTTCAGGGTCTGTGCTTTAGTTGAATGCATTCTGTGTGAACCAAACTAGTGTATGTATGATTGAGACTAAGCCACGTTACTGTATCTTATTCATTTGATCATTTTATTTTCCCTGTGTGTCATTTAAATAAACCTTATTCTTTTATTTGTTGAAAATCCATTCCTGGTCTGTGTGACTTCTTATAGGGAATGGTTGGTGGCAGCTTAGTGAAACTGTGCCATATCCCAGTAGGTCTGGGTTTGTCACATTGATTGGTGTCCAGCGTGTGGGATACGACTGGTCCAGTTGTCCAGTGGTACAGCAAAGCCTTGGCAAGTGTGCCCAGAGCAAGGGGGGTCTAGTCAGGGACAATCTGAGAGCACGTAGGTAATCTTCTAGGTGTACCTCACGGGGGGGTGCGCTAGTAGAAGAACGTGTAACCTCAGATTGGGGACTAGATTAGGGATCTCTGAGGCAGCCTGTTTTGGCGGGAAAAAAGCTGAGGCAAAACTGTGTGGTAGCAGTGATCTAGCCTGCCTGCTGAGAGGCCTAGCAGAGGGGGGTAGACTCTGGCTCGCAACTGTTGCAAGTTAGTGCTGAAGAACAGCAGCAATCTATAGAAAGCTGGTTCTGAGGCAAAAGAAAAAAAAGTGGTCACTTTATTTTGAGGCTTGACTTTTGAAAGCAGCCTGTTCTGGGGGGGGGGATTATGCCCTTGACTCGAAGCCAAATGGCAGAAATGGGTGAAGTGAAAGACCCCCAGGTAGACCAAGGTTCTGAGGATGAATTTGGCTCAGTGCAGGGTGACAGCACGGGAGAACAGAACCCAGAACTCAGAAAATTACTCCTAGCCCAACAGCATGAACTGAGGGTGAGGGAAATGGAGGAAAGATTAGAGAGAGAAAAAATGGAGGAAAGGGAAAGAGAGAAACAAAGGCAATTTGAATTAAAGAGAGAGAGAATGGAAAGAGCAGAAAGATTAGAGAGAGAGAAAATGGCGTTTGAGTTGAGAAAATTGGAACTGATGAATCAGAACAATAATAACAATAGGGATTCTGAGGGAGGCCAATTGTCTAAAGCTGACCTGAAGAAATTCCCTGTGTACCACAAGGGAGATTGTCCTGAGGTGTTCTTTTCCCTAGTGGAAAGAGCGTTTGTGGACTTCTCAGTAAGGGAAACTGAGAAGATGACCATCATGCGATCTTTAATCAGTGGCAGCCTTGCAGAAGTCTATGCAGAGATGCCAGAGGAACTGATGAAAGATTTTGCAGAGTTTAAAAAACTGGTGTTTGCCAGGCATGGATAAATGCGGAACAGCTGAGGCAAAGATTCAGGTCAATCACCAAGAAACCAGAGCAGACTTTTACCCAAGTGGGGGCCCAATTGGTGAGGCTGCTAGAGAAATGGCTATCTCAGGAGGGGACAGAGACCTTTCAGCAGCTCAAAGACTTGATAGCGCTGGAACAGTTCTATTCAGTCCTGCATGGCGAACTGAAATTCCAGGTGAGGGAAAGGAAACCGAAATCTGTGGCAGAAGCAGCCGAGATCGCAGATTTTATTTCCCAAATAAGAAAGCCCTTAGGTGAGGGGAAAGCGATGGGTAAACCGAAAGAAACCTAGAGCAAGTACTCTCAGGGACCAGGGAAAAGCCAGCAAGGGGGAGGGGCCCATGGTGAAGGGAAGCCCTCAGACATGAAACCAAGACCTCAGATTTTGGAGGGAAAACCAAAACAAGATGAGAAAGACTCAAAATATAGCAGAAAATGTTATTTCTGTCAGGGAAAGGGCCATCTAATCTCAGAGTGTGAGAAATTAAAGCAGCTAAAAGGAATTGTGCCTCAGGATTCGAGTGGAACCAAGCCAAAAGCGGTATTCT
>NW_027589989.1:100000-117000 GCF_051106095.1 Pogona vitticeps
AAGAAGGTAGAGGGTCATTGTTTGAGTGTAGAAGCTAGAATGATGTAAATGAAGAATGAACAAGAGAAAGAAGGTATAGGAAGCTTGTTTAAACGTATTAAAGCTAAAATGAAGGAAATCAAGATAAGAAGGAGAGAAAGAAGTACAGGAAGCTTGTTTGAGTGTATTAAAGCTAGAATGAAGTCAATCAAAAAAAAAGAAGAGAAAGCAGCTAATGAAGCTTGCTTATGTGTATTGAAGCTAGAATAATGGAAATCAAGAAAGAAGAGAATGAAGCTGAATGAAGCTTTTTTGAATGTAGAGAATCTAGAATGAAGTATCTAAAGAATGAACAAACGAAAGGAACCTTGTTTAAATGTATTGAAGCGAGAAGGAAGGAAATCAAAAAAGAACAAGAAAAAGAACCTAAAGGAAGCGTGTTTGAGTTCATTGACGGTAGAATAATGTAAATAAAGAATGAATAAGAGAAAGAAGCTAGAGGAAAACTGTTTCAACATATTAAAGCTAAAATGAAGGACATCAAAATAAGAAGAGAAAGAATTATAGGAAGTTTGTTTGAGTGTATTAAAGCTCGATTGAAGTCAATCAAGAAAAAAAGAAAAAGCAGCTAATGAAGCTTGCTTACGTGTACTGAAGCTAGAATGAATGAAATCAAGAAAGAAGAAGAAAAATAAGGTAAAGGAAGCTTGTTTGAGTGCATTGAAGCTAGAATGATGTAAATGAAGAAAGAACAAGAGAAAGGTAGAGGAAGCTTGTTTAAACGTATTAAAGCTAAAATGAAGGAAATCAAGATAAGACAGAAAGAAGTATAGGAAGCTTGTTTGATTGTATTAAAGGTAGAATAGTCAATCAAGAAAAAAAGAAGAGAAAGCAGCTTATGAAGCTTGCTTACGTGTATTGAAGCTACAATAATGGAAATCAAGAAAGAAGAAAAAGCATCTAAGGGAAGCTTGTTTGAGTGCATTGAAGCTAGAATGATGTAAATGAAGAATGAACAAGAGAAAGAATCTAGAGGAAGCTTGTTAAAACGTATTAAAGCTAAAATGAAGGAAATCAAGAAGGAACGAAAAGGAATCTAAAGGAAGTTTGTTTGAGTCATTGAAGCTAGATTTACCTAAATGAAGAATGAAGAAGAGAAAGAAGGCAGAGGAAGCTTGTTTAAACGTATTAAAGTTAGAATAAAGGAAATAAAGAAAGAAGAAGAAAAAGCATCTAAAGGAAGCTTGTTTGAGTGCCTTGAAGCTCGAATGACCTAAATGAAGAATGAACAAGAGAAAGAAGCTAAAGAAGATTCCTTCCGTGTATTGAAGCTAGAATGACGGAAATCAAGAAAGAAGAGCAAGAAGCTAAAGGAAGCTTTTTTGAATGTAGTGATTCTAGAATGAAGTAACTGAAGAATGAACAAACTAAAGGAACCTTTAAATGTATTGAAGCGAGAAGGTAGGAAATCAAGAAAGAACAAGAGAAAGAACCTAAAGGAAGCGTGTTTGAGTGCATTGAAGCTAGAAAAATGTAAATAAAGAATGAATAAGAGAAAGAATCTAGAGGAAGCTTGTTGAAACGTATTAAAGCTAAAAAAGGAAATCAAAATAAGAAGAGAAAGTATAGGAAGTTTGTTTGAGTGTATTAAAGCTAGAATGAAGTCAATCAAGAAAAAAAGAAGAGAAAGCAGCTTTTGAAGCTTGCTTACGTGTATTGAAGCTACAATAATGGAAATCAAGAAAGAAGAAAAAGCATCTAAGGGAAGCTTGTTTGAGTGCATTGAAGCTAGAATGATGTAAATGAAGAATGAACAAGAGAAAGAATCTAGAGGAAGCTTGTTAAAACGTATTAAAGCTAAAATGAAGGAAATCAAGAAGGAACGAAAAGGAATCTAAAGGAAGTTTGTTTGAGTCATTGAAGCTAGATTTACCTAAATGAAGAATGAAGAAGAGAAAGAAGGCAGAGGAAGCTTGTTTAAACGTATTAAAGTTAGAATAAAGGAAATAAAGAAAGAAGAAGAAAAAGCATCTAAAGGAAGCTTGTTTGAGTGCCTTGAAGCTCGAATGACCTAAATGAAGAATGAACAAGAGAAAGAAGCTAAAGAAGATTCCTTCCGTGTATTGAAGCTAGAATGACGGAAATCAAGAAAGAAGAGCAAGAAGCTAAAGGAAGCTTTTTTGAATGTAGTGATTCTAGAATGAAGTAACTGAAGAATGAACAAACTAAAGGAACCTTTAAATGTATTGAAGCGAGAAGGTAGGAAATCAAGAAAGAACAAGAGAAAGAACCTAAAGGAAGCGTGTTTGAGTGCATTGAAGCTAGAAAAATGTAAATAAAGAATGAATAAGAGAAAGAATCTAGAGGAAGCTTGTTGAAACGTATTAAAGCTAAAAAAGGAAATCAAAATAAGAAGAGAAAGTATAGGAAGTTTGTTTGAGTGTATTAAAGCTAGAATGAAGTCAATCAAGAAAAAAAGAAGAGAAAGCAGCTTTTGAAGCTTGCTTACGTGTATTGAAGCTACAATAATGGAAATCAAGAAAGAAGAAAAAGCATCTAAGGGAAGCTTGTTTGAGTGCATTGAAGCTAGAATGATGTAAATGAAGAATGAACAAGAGAAAGAATCTAGAGGAAGCTTGTTAAAACGTATTAAAGCTAAAATGAAGGAAATCAAGAAGGAACGAAAAGGAATCTAAAGGAAGTTTGTTTGAGTCATTGAAGCTAGATTTACCTAAATGAAGAATGAAGAAGAGAAAGAAGGCAGAGGAAGCTTGTTTAAACGTATTAAAGTTAGAATAAAGGAAATAAAGAAAGAAGAAGAAAAAGCATCTAAAGGAAGCTTGTTTGAGTGCCTTGAAGCTCGAATGACCTAAATGAAGAATGAACAAGAGAAAGAAGCTAAAGAAGATTCCTTCCGTGTATTGAAGCTAGAATGACGGAAATCAAGAAAGAAGAGCAAGAAGCTAAAGGAAGCTTTTTTGAATGTAGTGATTCTAGAATGAAGTAACTGAAGAATGAACAAACTAAAGGAACCTTTAAATGTATTGAAGCGAGAAGGTAGGAAATCAAGAAAGAACAAGAGAAAGAACCTAAAGGAAGCGTGTTTGAGTGCATTGAAGCTAGAAAAATGTAAATAAAGAATGAATAAGAGAAAGAATCTAGAGGAAGCTTGTTGAAACGTATTAAAGCTAAAAAAGGAAATCAAAATAAGAAGAGAAAGTATAGGAAGTTTGTTTGAGTGTATTAAAGCTAGAATGAAGTCAATCAAGAAAAAAAGATGAGAAAGCAGCTAATGCTTGCTTACGTGTATTGAAGTTGGAATAAATGAAATCAAGAAAGGTGAAAGAAACTAAATGAAGCTTGTTTGAGTGGAATGAAGTAAATGAACAAGAGAAATAAGCGAAAAGAAACCTTCAATCTAGAATTAAGGAAATGAAGATTGAACGACCTAAATGAAGCTAGAATGAAGGAAATGAAGATTGAACGACCTAAACGAAGCTAGAATGAAGGAAATGAAGATTGAACACACTAAAGGAAGCATTAAGTACATTGAAGCTAGGATGACAGAAATTAAGAAAGAAAAGAATGAATCTAAAGGATGCTTGTTTGAGTATACTGTACTGAAGCTAGAAATGAAGGATGAACAAGAGAAAGGAAGCTTTTTAAGTATTGAGCTAGAATGAAGTAAATTAAGAAGAAAAGAAGTTTGAGTGTATTGAACATAGAATGAAGTAAAGGAACAAAGTAAAGTAAGCTTGTATTGAAGCAATAATGAAGGAAATCGAGGAAGAATAAGAGAAAGAAGCTGAAGTAAGCTTTTTTTGTAGTAAAGCTGGAATGAAGTAAAAGAAGAATAAACAAGCTAAAGGAAACGTGTTTGAGTGCATTGAAGCTAGAATGATGTAAATGAAGAATGAACAAGAGAAAGAAGGTAGAGGAAGATTAAACGTTTTAAAGGTAAAATGAAAGAAATCAAGATAAGGACAGAAAGAAGTATAGGAAGCTTGTTTGAGTGCATTGAAGCTAGAATGATGTAAATGAAGAATAAACAAGAGAAAGAATATAGAGGAAGCGTTTAAACGTATTAAAGCTAAAATGAAGGAAATCAAGAAAGAAGAAGAAAAGGAATTAAAGGAAGCTTATTTGAGTGCAATGAAGTTCGAATGACCTAAGTGAAGAATGAACAAGAGAAAGAAGCTAAAGAAGCTTCTTTCCGTGTATTGAAGTTAGAATGACGGAAATCAAGAAAGAAGAGACAGAAGCTAAAGGAACCTTTTTTGAATGTAGGAATCTTGTTTGAACGTATTGAAGGTAGAATGAAGGAAATCAAGAAAGGTGAAAGAAGCTAAATGAAGCTTGTTTGAGTGTAGTAAAGCTAGAATGAAGTAAATGAACAAGGGAAATCAGCTAAAAGAAACCACATATAATGAATACAATTAAGGAAAGGAAGATTGAACGACCCAAAGGAAGCTAGAATGAAGGAAATGAAGATTGAACACACAAAAGGAAGCATGTTTTACTACATTGAAGCTAGGATGACGGAAATTAAGAAAGAAGTGACGGAATCTAAAGGATGCTTGTTTGAGTTTATTGAAGCTAGAACGAATTGAATGAAGGATGAACAAGAGAAAAGCTAAAGGAAGCTTTTTGAGTATTGAAGCTAGAATGAAGTAAATTAAGAATGAAAAAGAGGAATAAAGTTGTTATGAAGCTAGAATGAAAGGAATTAAGAGGAAAAGAAGTTTGAGTGCATTGAATGAAGTAAAGGAACGAACTAAATCGAGGAAGAATAAGCTTGTAAGCTAAGGTAAACTTTTTTGTAGTAAAGCTGCAATGAAGTGAAAGAAGAATAAACAAGGTAAAGGAATCTTGTTTGATTGTAGAAACTAGAATTTAAGTCAAGAAAGAAGAAAAGGAAAAGGAAGCTTGAGTTTATTGAAGCTAGAATGACCTAAATGAAGAATGAGCAAGAGAAAGAAGCTAAAGAAGGTTTTTCCGTGTATTGAATCTAGAATGACGGAAATCAAGAAAGAAGAGAAAGAAGCTAAAGGAAGCTTTTTTGAATGCAGTGAAACTGGAATGGTAAGAATGAACAAACTAAAGGAAGATTTTTTAAATGTATTGAAGCAGGGAAATCAAGAGAGAACAAGAGAAAGAATCTAAAGGAAGCGTGTCGGAGTGCATTAAAGCTAGAATAATGTAAATAAAGAATGAATGAGAAAGAAGCTAGTTTAAACGTATTAAAGCTAAAAAAGGAAATAAAATAAAAGGAGAACATATAGGAAGTGTATTAAAGCTAGCATGAAGTCAATCAAGAAAAAGCGAAGAGAGTAGCTAATGCTTGCTTACGTGTTTTGAAGCTAGAATAAATGAAATCAAGAAAGAAGAAAAATATGTAGGAAGCTTGTTTCAGTGCACTGAAGCTAGAATGATGTAAATGAAGAATGAACAAGGGAAAGAATCTAGAGGAACCTTAAAACGTATTCAAGCTAAAATAAGGATATCAAGAAAGAAAAAGAAGCTAAAGGAAGCTTGTTTGAATGTAGTGAAACTAGAATGAAGTAAATGAAGAATGAAGAAAACTAAAGGAAGCTTTGAACGTATTAAACTAGAATGAAGGAAATCAAGAAAGAAACTAAATGAAGCTTTTTTGAGTGTATTAAAAATAGAATGAAGTAAATGAACAAGGGAAATAAGCCAAAAAAAAACCTTCAAATGTAATGAATCTAGAATTAAGGTAATAACGACCTAAACCTGAAGATTGAACAAGCTGAAGAGAGCATGTTTTAGTACATTGAAGCTAGGATGCCGGAAATTAAGAAATAAGACAATGAATCTAAATGATGCTGGGAGTGTATTGAAGCTAGAATGAATTAAATGAAGGATGAATGAGAAAGATGTTTAAACGTATTAAAGCTAAAATGAAGTCAAGCTAAGGAGAGAAAGAAGTATAGGAAGCTTGTTTGAGTATTGAAGCTAGAATTAAGAGTAAAAGGAGGAATAAGCTTAAGGAAGCTTGTTTGTAGTAAAGCTGGAATGAAGTAAAAGAAGAATAAAGAAGCTAAAGGAAGCCTGTTTGAGTGTAGATAGATTGTAAATCAAGAAAGAAGAAAAAGAATCTAAAGGAAGCTTGTTTGAGAGCCTTGAAGCTAGAATTATCTAAATGAACAAGAGAAAAGAAGCTAGAGGAATAGTGTATTAAATCTAGATAGAAATGAAGAAGCTATAGAAAGGTTTTTTGCATAATAAACCTAGAATTAAGTACATGAAAATATCACAAGAGGAATAAGCTAAGAAACTTGTTTGAGTGTTTTTAAATTAGAGTGGAAATGAAGACAGAAGAAAAAGGTATAGGAAGCTTCTATGAGTATTGTACCAAAAATTAAAAAGAAAAAAATTAAATGAAGCTTCTTTAAATGTATTAAAGCTAAAAGGAAATCAAGAACGAACAAGCTAAAGGAATTGTTTAAATTGATGCTAGAATGGTCAATTAAGAAAAAAAGCGAACGAAGATAAAGAATCTTGCTTCAGTATCTTGAAGCAAGGATGAAGGAAATCAAGGAAGAAGAGAAAGAAATCTGAATGTTGTGACACTAGAATGAAGTAAATGAACGAACAAATGGAAGCTTGTTTGAACGTATTGAAGCTAGAATGTAGGAAATCAAATATATGCTAAAAGTAGCTAGTTCGAGTGTATTGAAACTAGAATGAAGTAAGTGAACATCAGAAACTTTCAAATGTAATGAAGCTAGAGAAGGAAATGAAGATTGAACAACAAAGGAATCTGGAATAAAGAAAACGAAGGTTTATTTTAGCTTATTTCTTGTTCCTTTATTTCATTCTTGATTCAATACACTCGAAAAAGCTTCATTTAGCTTTCTCTCTTTCTTGATTTCCTTCTCTCTAGCTTCAGTACGTTCAAACAAGCTTCCTTTTGTTTATTCTTCATTTACTTCATTCTAGTTTCACTACATTCAAATAATCTTCCTTTACCTTTTTTCTCTTTACTGATTTCCTTCATTTTAGCTTCAAAAAACGGAATGATGCTTCAGATTCTTTCCCTTGTTCATTCTTCATTTAGGTCATTCTAGCTTCTGCACTCAAACAAGCTTCCTTTAGATTCCTTTTCTTCGTTCTTGATTTCCTTCATTTTAGCTTTAATACATTTAAACAGGCTTCCTCTAGATACTTTCCCTTGTTCATTCTTCATTTACATCATTCTAGCTTTAATACACTCAAAAAAGGTTCCTTTCCATTAGTTTTCTTCTTTCTTGATTTCCTTTATTCTAGCTTCAATACACGTAAGCAAGCTTCATTAGCTGCTGTTATTTTTTTTTTTTATTGACTTCATTCTACACTTAATACACAAAGAAACTTCCTGTACTACTTACTCTTATTTTATCCATTTTTGCTTTAATACGTTTAAACTTCCTCTAGCTTCTTCTTCCTATTCATTCTTCATTTATATTATTCTAGCTTCAATGAAAAACACGCCTCCTTTAGCTTCTTTCTCTGGTTCTTTCCTTCCTTCTCGCTTCAATACAATTTAAAAATCTTCCTTTAGTTTGTTCATTCTTCAATTCATTCTAGATTCACTACATTCAAAAAAGCTTCCTTTAGCTTTCTCTTTCTTGATTTCCCTGGTAATAGCTTTAATACACGGAAGGAAGTTTCTCTAGCTTCTTTCTCTTCTTCATTCTTCATTTAGGTAAATCTAGCTTCAATGACTCAAACAAACCCTTTAGATTCCTTTTCTTCTTTCTTGATTTCCTTTATACGTTAATACGTTAAATACGTTTAATACGTTTAAACAAGCGTCCTCTAGATTCTTTGTTCATTCTTCATATACATCATTCTAGCTTCAATGCACTCAAACTTCCTTTAGATGATTTTCTTCTTTCTTGACTTCCATTATTCTAATTTCAATACACGTAAGCTTCATTAGCTGCTTCCTCTTCTTTTTTTCTTGATTGACTTCATTCTGGCTTTAATACACTCAAACAAGCTTCCTATACATCTTTCCTTCTTGATTTTCTTCATTTTAGCTTTAATACGTTAAACATCTTTCTCTTATTCATCATTTACATTATTCTAGCTTCAATGCACTCAAACACGCTTCCTTGAGGTTCTTTCTCTTGTTCTTTTTTGATTTCCTTGTCGCTTCAATACATTTAAAAAAGCTTCCTTTTATTCATTCTTCAATTACTTCATTTTAGATACACTACATTCTTTTTTTTTTTTTTATAAACCTTAATTGGCATACTTAGTACAGTAAAACAGACAAATACAATAACATACAACTAAAATGTTCACTGGGTAACGGGTAGGAAGGGCCAGCCAAGAGCATATTTAGGGCTCTTCATTCTGCGAGACCGTGCTACGACGTCTCTGCATACGTATCTGGCAGTTGACAGGGTAAGTTCCTTAATATTGCCACTTAGAAGATGCTGCATTTTCCTCATATCATCCCATCCGGAATGGGAGGAGAGAAAAGCGCACAGATGGGACAGGCGAATATCCTTGTACAGAATACAGTAAAATACACTACATTAAAAAAAGCTTCCTTTAGCTTCTTTCTCTTCTTTCTTGATTTCCGTGATTTTAGCTTCAATTCACGGAAGGAAGCTTCTTTAGCTTCTTTCTCTTGTTAATTCATTTAGGGCATTCGAGCTTCAATGCACTCAAACAAGCTTCTTTTAGATTTCTTGGTTTTCTTCAATTTAGCTTTAATACGTTTAATCAAGCTATAGAATCTTTCTCTTGTTCGTTCTTCATTTACATCATTCTAACTTCAATGCACTCAAACAAGTTTCCTTTAGATTATTTTTCTTCTTCTTTCTTGATTTCCTTTATTCTAGCTTCAATAAACGTAAGCAAGCTTTATTAGCTGCTTTCTCTTCATTTTTCTTGATTGAGGATTCTAGCTTTAATACAATCAATCAAGCTTTCTATACTTCTTTCATTCTTTCTCGATTTCCTTCCTTATTCAATACATTTAAACAAGCTTCCTTTACTTTGTTCGTTTACTTCATTCTATCAATACACTCAAACGTCTTTTCTTCTTAATTCCTTTCATTCTAGCTTCATAACAAGTTTATTCCTCTTTTTCATTCTTAATTTACTTCATTCTAGCTTCAATACTCAAAAAGCTTCCTTTCTCTTGTTCATCATTCATTTAATTCATTCTAGCTTCAATACAGTACACTCAAACAAGCATCCTTTAGATTCATTCTCTTCTTTCTTAATTTCCGTCATCCTAGCTTCAATGTAAATGCTTCCTTTAGTGTGTTCATTCTTCATTTCCTTAATTCTAGCTTCCTTTAGGTCGTTCAATCTTCATTTCCGTAATTATTACATTTGAAGGTTTCTTTTAGCTTATTTCTCTTGTTCATTTACTTCATTCTATTTTTAATACAGTCAAAAAAAGCTTCATTTAGTTTCTTTCTTGATTTCCTTCATTCTAGCTTCAATACGTTCAAACAAGCTTCCGTTTTGTTCATTTACTTCATTCTAGTTTCACTACATTCAAACAAGCTTCCTTTAGCTTCTTTCTCTTCTTTCTTGATTTCCTTCATTTTAGCTTGAATACGTTTTAACAAGCTTCCTCTAGATTTTTCTCTTGTTCATTCTTCATTTACATCATTCTAGCTTCAATGCACTCAAACAAGCTTCCTACATCTTCCTTGATTTCATTTATTCTAGGTTCAATACACATAAACAAGCATTAGCTGCTCTCCTTCTTGATTGACTTCATTCTAGCTTTAATACACTTCCTATACTTTCTCCTTTTATTTTGATTTCCTTTTTTAGCTTTAATACGTTTAAACAAGCTTCCTCTAGATTCTTTCTCTTATTCATTCTTTATTTACATTATTCTAGCTTTAATGCACTCAAACACGCGTCCTTTAGCTTCTTTCTCTTGTTCTCTTGATTTCCTTCTCGCTTCAATACATTTAAAAAATCTTCCTTTGTTCATTCTTCAATTACTTCATTCCAGTTTCACTGCATTCAAAAAAGCTTCCTTTAGCTTCTTTCTCTTCTTTCTTGATTTCCTTCATTCTTGATTCAATACACGGAAAGAACCTTCTTTTGCTTCTTTCTCTTGTTCACTCTTCATTCAGGTCATTCTAGTTTCAATGAACTCAAACAAGCTTCCTTTAATTCCTTTTCTTCTTCTTTCTTGATTTACATTCTAGCTTCTACACTCAAACAAGATTCCTTTACTTTGTTTATTCTTCTTTTACTTCATTGCAGCTTTAATACAAACAAGCTTACTTCAGCTTCTTTCTTATTCTTCCTCGATTTCCTTCATTATTGCTTCAATACAAGCTTACTTTACTTTGTTCCTTTACTTCATTCTATGTTCAATACACTCAAACTTCTTTTCTTCTTAATTCCTTTCATTCTAGCTTCATAACAAGTTTATTGCTCTTTTCCATTCTTAATTTACTTCATTCTAGCTCAATACTCAAAAAGCTTCCTTTCTCTTGTTCATCCTTCATTTCTAGCTTCAATACAGTACACTCAAACAAGCATCCTTTAGATTCATTCTCTTCTTTCTTAATTTCCGTCATCCTAGCTTCAATGTAGTAAAACATGCTTCCTTTAGTGTGTTCAATCTTCATTTCCTTCATTCTAGCTTCGTTTAGGTCGTTCAATCTTCATTTCCTTAATTCTAGATTGAAGGTTTCTTTTCGCTTATTTCTCTTGTCCATTTACTTCATTCTAGCTTTAATACACTCAAACAAGCTTCATTTAGTTTCTTTCACCTTTCTTGATTTCATTTATTCCAGCTTCAATACACGTAAGCAAGCATTAGCTGCTTTCTCTTCTTTTTTCCTTGATTGACTTCATTCTAGCTTTAATACACTCAAACGTTCCTATACTTTCTCTTTTTATTTTGATTTCCCTTTTTTAGCTTTAATACGTTTAAACAAGCTTCCTCTAGCTTCTTTCCCTTATTCATTCTTTATTTACATTTTTCTAGCTTCAATGCTCTCAAACGCGCTTCCTTTAGGTTATTTCTCTTGTTTTTTCTTGATTTCCTTCCTTCTCACTTCAATACATTTAAAGGTTCCTTTAGTTTGTTCATTCTTCAGTTACTTCATTCTAGAATCACTACATTCAAAAAAGCTTCCTTTAGCTTCTTTCTCTTCTTAGTTGATTTCCGTCATTCTAGCTTCAATACACGGAAGGAATCTTGTTTAGCTTCTTTCTCTTGTTCATTCATTTAGGTCATTCGAGCTTCAATGCACTCAAACAAGCTTCCTTTATATGCTTTTTCTTCTTCTTTCTTAATTTCTATTATTCTACCTTCAATACACGTAAGCAAGCTTTATTAGCTGCTTTTTCTTCTTTTTTTCTTGATTGACTTCATTCTGGTTTTAATACACTCAAACGAGCTTCCTATACATATTTCTCTCCTTCTTATATTGATTTCCTTCATTTAAACAAGCTTCCTCTAGCGTTTTCCTCCTTTTCGTTCTTCATTCTAGCTTCAATGCACTCAAACACGACTCCTTTAGCTTCTTTGTCTTGTTCTTTCTTTATTTCCTTCCTTCTGACTTCAACACATTTAAATGAGTTTCTTTTCGTTTGTCCATTCTTCAGTTACTTCATTCTATCTTCAATAAACTCATATAAGCTTCCTTTCGGTCCTTTCTACGTTTCTTCCTTCGTTTACTGCTTTCTGCACTGAATAGACTTCAACAAGAAAGAAATAAGAAAAGAAAGAAAGAAGGAAAGAAAGAAAGAAAGAAAGAAGGAAAGAAGGAAAGAAGTAAAGAAAGAAAGTAGGAAAGAAGGAAAGAAAGAAGGAAAGAAAGAAAGAAGGAAAGAAAGAAGGAAAGAAAGGAAGGAAGAAAGAAAAAAAGAAAGAAAGAAAAGGAAAGAAAGAAAGAAAGAAGGAAAGAAGGAAAGAAGGAAAGAAGGATAGAAGGAAAGAAATAAAGAAGGGAAGAAAGAAAGAAAGAAAGAAAGAAAGAAGGAAATAAATAAATAAATAAATAAATAAAGAAAGAAAGAAAGAAAGAAAGAAAGAAAGAAAGAAGGAAAGGAGGAAAGAAGGAAGGAAAAAAAGAAAGAAAGAAGGAAAGAAGGAAAGAAGGAAAGAAAGAAAGAAAGAAAGAAAGAAGGAAAGAAGGAAAGAAGGAAAGTAGGAAAGAAGGAAAGAAAGAAAGAAGGAAAGAAAGAAACAAGGAAAGAAAGAAAGAGAGAAAGACGGAAGGAAAGAAAGAAAGAAAGAAAGAAAGAAAGAAGGAAAGAAAGAAGGAAAGAAAGAAAGAAAGAAAGGAAAAAAATAAAGAAAGAAAGAAGGAAGGTAGGAAAGAAAGAAAGAAAGAAGGAAGGAAGGAAGGAAGGAAAGAAAGAAAGAAGGAAATAAAGAAATAAAGGAAGAAAGGAAGAAAGAAGGAAAGAAAGAAGGAAAGAGGGAAGGAAGGAAGGAAAGAAAGAAAGAAGGAAGGAAGGAAAGAAAGAAAGAAAGAAGGAAGGAAATAAATAAATAAATAAATAAATAAAGAAAGAAGGAAAGAAAGAAGGAAAGAAAGAAAGAAAGAAGGAGAGAAAGAAAGAGGGAAAGAAAGAAAGAAGGAAAGATGGAAAGAAAGAAAGAAGGAAAGAAAGAAAGAAAGAAAGATGGAAAAAAAGAAAGAAAGAAAGAAGGAAAGAGAGAAAGAAAGAAGGAAGAAAAGAATGAAGGAAGGAAAGAAATAAAGAAGGAAAGAAAGAAAGAAAGAAAGAAAGAAAGAAAGAAGGAAAGATGGAAAGAAAGAAAGAAGGAAAAAAAGAAAGAATGAAGGAAAGAAAAAAAGAAAGAAGGAAAGAAAGAAAGAAAGAAGGAGAGAAAGAAAGGAGGAAAGAAAGAAAGAATGAATGAAGGAAAGAAAGAAGGAAAGAAAGAAAGAAGGGAGGAAGGAAGGAAGGAAAGAAAGAAAGAAAGAAAGAAGGAAAGATGGAAAGAAAGAAAGAAGGAAGGAAAAAAAGAAAGAAAGAATGAAGGAAAGAAAAAAAGAAAGAAGGAAAGAAAGAAAGAAAGAAGGAGACAAAGAAAGAAAGAAGGAAGGAAAGAAAGAAGGAAGGAAAGAAAGAAGGAAAGAAAGAAAGAAAGAAAGAAAGAAAGAAAGAAGGAAAGAAAGAAGGAAAGAAAGAAAGAAGGAAAGAAAGAAAGAAAGAAACAAAGAAACAAAGAAGGAAAGAAAGAAAGAAGGAAAGAAAGAAACAAAGAAGGAAAGAAAGAAGGAAAGAAAGAAATAAAAGAAGAAAGAAAGAAAGGAGAGAAAGAAAGAAAGAAGGAAGGAAAGAAAGAAGGAAAGAAAGAAAGAAAGAAAGAAAGAAAGAAAGAAAGAAACAAGGAAAGAAAGAAGGAAAAAAGAAAGAAAGAAGGAAAGATGGAAAGAAAGAAAGAAAGAAGGAAAAAAAAAGAAAGAATGAAGGAAAGAAAAAAAGAAAGAAGGAAAGAAAGAAAGAAGGAAAGAAAAGAAAGAAGGAGGGAAAGAAAGAAAGAAGGAAGGAAAGAAAGAAGGAAGGAAGGAAAGAAAGAAGGAAAGAAAGAAAGAAAGAAAGAAAAGAAAGAAGGAGGGAAAGAAAGAAAGAAGAAAGGAAGGAAGGAAGGAAAGAAAGAAAGAAGGAAAGAAAGAAATAAAAGAAGAAAGAAAGAAAGAAGGAGAGAAAGAAAGAAAGTAGGAAGGAAAGAAAGAAGGAATGAAAGAAAGAAAGAAGGAAAGAAAGAATTAAGGAAAGAAAGAAAGAAAGAAAGATGGAAAAAAGAAAGAAAGAAAGAAGGAATGAAAGAGAAAGAAGGAGAGAAAGAAAGAAAGAAGGAAGGAAAGAATGAAGAAAGGAAAGAAAGAAGGAAAGAAAGAAAGAAAGAATGAAGGATAGAAAGAAGTTAAGAAAGAAGGAAAGAAAGAAAGAAGGAAAGAAAGAAAGAAGAAAGGAAGGAAGGAAGAAAAGAAAGAAGGAAAGAAAGAAATAAAGGAAGAAAGAAAGAAAGAAAGAAAGAGAAAGAAAGAAGGAAGGAAATAAAGAAGGAATGAAAGAAAGAAAGAAGGAAAGAAAGAATGAAGGAAAGAAAGAAAGAAAGAAAGAAAAATGAAAAAAGAAAGAAAGAAAGAAATAAGGAATGAAAGAAAGAAAGAAGGAGATAAAGAAAGAAAGAAGGAAGGAAAGAATGAAGGAAGGAAAGAAAGAAAGAAGAAAAGAAAGAAAAAAAGAATGAAGGAAAGAAAGAAAGAAAGAAAGAAAGAAGGAAAGAAAGGAAGAAAGAAAGATGGAAAAAAAAGAAAGAAAGAATGAAGGAAAGAAAAAAAGAAAGAAGGAAAGAAAGAAAGAAAGATGGAGAGAAAGAAAGAAAGAAGGAAGGAAAGAAAGAAGGAAGGAAAGAAAGAAGGAAAGAAAGAAAGAAAGAATGAAGGAAAGAAAGAAGGAAAGAAAGAAAGAAAGAAAGAAGGAAAGAAAGAAATAAAGGAAGAAAGAGAGAAAGAAAGAAAGAAGGAAAGAAAGAATGAAGGAAAGAAAGGAAGAAAGAAAGATGGAAAAAAGAAAGAAAGAAAGAAGGAAAGAAAGAAAGAAGAGAAAGAAGGAAGGATAGAATGAAGGAAGGAAAGAAAGAAAGAAAGAAGGAAAGAAAGAATGAAGGAAAGATGGGAAAAAAGAAAGAAGGAAAGAAAGAAAGAAAGATGGAAAAAAAGAAAGAAAGAAAGAAAGAAGGAAAGAAAGAAATAAAGAAGGAGAGAAAGAAAGAAAAAGGAAGGAAAGAATGAATGAAGCAAAGAAAGAAAGAAGGAAAGAAAGAAAGAAAGAAGGAATGAGAGAAAGAAAGAAAGAAAGAAAGAAAGAAAGAAAGAAAAGAAAGAAAGAAGGAAAGAAAGAACGAAAGAAAGAAAGAAGAAAAGAAAGGAAGAAGGAAAGAAAGAAAGAAAGAAAGAAAGAGGGAAAGAAAGAAAGAAGGAAAGATGGAAAGAAAGAAAGAAGGAAAAAAGAAAGAATGAAGGAAAGAAAAAAGAAAGAAGGAAAGAAAGAAAGAAAGAAAGAAAGAAGGAGAGAAAGAAAGAAGGAAAGAAAGAAAGAATGAAGGAAAGAAAGAAAGAAGGAAAGAAAGAAAGAAGGAAAGAGAGAAAGAAGGAAGGAAGGAAGGAAAGAAAGAAAGAAAGAAAGAAGGAAAGATGGAAAGAAAGAAAGAAGGAAGGAAAAAAAGAAAGAAAGAATGAAGGAAAGATGGAAAGAAAGAAAGAAGGAAGGAAAAAAAGAAAGAAAGAAGGAAGGAAAGAAAGAAGGAAGGAAAGAAAGAAGGAAAGAAAGAAAGAAAGAAGGAAGGAAAGAAAGAAGGAAAGAAAGAAAGAAAGAAAGAAAGAAAGAAAGAAAGAAAGAAAGAAAGAAAGAAAGAAGGAAGAAAGGAAGGAAGGAAGGAAGGAAAGAAAGAAAGAAGGAAAGAAATAAAAGAAGAAAGAAAGAAAGAAGGAAAAAAAAGAAAGAATGAAGGAAAGAAAAAAAAGAAAGAAGGAAAGAAAGAAAGAAAGAAAGAAAAGAAAGAAGGAGAGAAAGAAAGAAAGAAGGAAGGAAAGAAAGAAGGAAGGAAAGAAAGAAGGAAAGAAAGAAAGAAAGAAAGAATGAAGGATAGAAAGAAGGAAAGAAAGAAGGAAAGAAAGAAAGAAAGAATGAAAGAGAAAGAAGAAAGGAAGGAAGGAAGGAAAGAAAGAAAGAAGGAAAGAAAGAAATAAAAGAAAGAAAGAAAGAAGGAGAGAAAGAAAGAAAGAAGGAGAGAAAGAAAGAAGGAAAGAAAGAAAGAATGAATGAAGGAAAGAAGAAGGAAAGAAAGAAAGAAGGAAAGAAAGAAAGAAGGAAGGAAGGAAAGAAAGAAAGAAAGAAGGAAAGAAAGAACGAAAGAAAGAAAGAAGAAAAGAAAGGAAGAATGAAAGAAAGAAAGAAAGAAAGAAAGAAAGAAAGAAAGAAAGAAAGAGGGAAAGAAAGAAAGAAGGAAAGATGGAAAGAAAGAAAGAAGGAAAAAAGAAAGAATGAAGGAAAGAAAAAAAGAAAGAAGGAAAGAAAGAAAGAAAGAAGGAGAGAAAGAAAGAAGGAAAGAAAGAAAGAATGAATGAAGGAAAGAAAGAAGGAAAGAAAGAAAGAAGGAAATAAGAAAGAAGGAAGGAAGGAAGGAAGAAAGAAAGAAAGAAGGAAAGAATGAACGAAAGAAAGAAAGAAGAAAAGAAAGGAAGAAGGAAGAAAGAAAGAAAGAAAGAAGAAGGAAGAAAGAAAGAAAGAGGGGAAAGAAAGAAGAAGGAAAGATGGAAAGAAAGAAAGAAGGAAAAAAGAAAGAAAGAAGGAAAGAAAGAATTAAGGAAAGAAAGAAAGAAAGAAAGAAAGATGGAAAAAAGAAAGAAAGAAAGAAGGAATGAAAGAGAAAGAAGGAGAGAAAGAAAGAAAGAAGGAAGGAAAGATTGAAGAAAGGAAAGAAAGAAGGAAAGAAAGAAAGAAAGAATGAAGGATAGAAAGAAGTTAAGAAAGAAGGAAAGAAAGAAAGAAGAAAGGAAGGAAGGAAGAAAAGAAAGAAGGAAAGAAAGAAATAAAGGAAGAAAGAAAGAAAGAAAGAAAGAGAAAGAAAGAAGGAAGGAAATAAAGAAGGAATGAAAGAAAGAAAGAAGGAAAGAAAGAATGAAGGAAAGAAAGAAGAAAGAAAGAAAAATGAAAAAAAGAAAGAAAGAAAGAAATTAAGGAATGAAAGAAAGAAAGAAGGAGATAAAGAAAGAAAGAAGGAAGGAAAGAATGAAGGAAGGAAAGAAAGAAAGAAGGTAAGAAAGAAAAAAAGAATGAAGGAAAGAAAGAAAGAAAGAAAGAAGAAAGAAGGAAAGACAGGAAGAAAGAAAGATGGAAAAAAAGAAAGAAAGAATGAAGGAAAGAAAAAAAGAAAGAATGAAAGAAAGAAAGAAAGATGGAGAGAAAGAAAGAAAGAAGGAAGGAAAGAAAGAAGGAGGAAAGAAAGAAGGAAAGAAAGAAGAAAGAATGAAGGAAAGAAAGAAGGAAAG
>NW_027589991.1:0-5000 GCF_051106095.1 Pogona vitticeps
CCTTCTTTCTTTCTTTTTTTCCTTCTTTCTTTCTTTCCTTCTATCCTTCTTTCCTTCTTACCTTCTTTCCTTCTTTCTCTTTCCTTCTTTCTTTCTTTCTTTCCTTTTCTTTCTTTCTTTTTTTCCTTCTTCCTTTCTTTCCTTCATTGTTTCGTGTTTTCTTTCTTTCTTTCCTTCTTTCTTTCTTTCCTTCTTTCCTACTTTCCTTCTTTCCTTCTTTCCTTCTTTCTTTCTTTCCTTCTTTCCTTCTTTCCTTCTTTCTTTCTTTCTTTCTTCCTTCTTTCCTTCTTTCCTTCTTTCTTTCTTTCCTTCTTTCCTTCTTTCTTTCCTTATTTATTTCTTTCTTTCCTTCTTTCTATCCATCCTTCCTTCTTTCTTTCCTTCTTTCATTCTTTCTTTCTTTCCTTCTTTCTTTCCTTCCTTCTTTCCTTCCTTCTTTCTTTCCTTCTTTCTTTCTTTCTTTCTTTCTTTCTATCCTTCCTTCATTCTTTTCTTCCTTCTTTCTTTCTTTCTCTCCTTCTTTCTTTCTTTCTTTCTTTCCTTCTTTCTTTCTTTCTATTTTTCCATCTTTCTTTCTTTCATTCTTTCCTTCATTCTTTCTTTCCTTCTTTCTTTCTTTCACTCCTTCTTTCTGTCCTTCCTTCTTTCTTTCTTTCTCTCCTTTCTTTCTTTCTTTCTTTCCTTCTTTCCTTCTTTCCTTCATTCTTTCTCTCCTTCTTTCTTTCTTTCTTTCTTTCTTTCTTTCTTTCTTTCCTTCTTTCTTTCTTTCCTTCTTTCTTTCTTCCTTTCCTTCCTTCTTTCTTTCTTTCTTTCTTTCCTTCTTTCTTTCTTTCTTTTTTTCTTTCATTCCTTCTTTCCTTCCTTCTTTCTTTCTTTCCTTCCTTCTTTCTTTCTTTCTTTCTTTCTTTCTTTCTTTCTTTCCTTCATTCGTTCTTTCCTTCCTTCTTTCTTTCCTTATTTCTTTCTTTCTTTCTTTCCTTCTTTCTTTCTTTCTTTCCTTCTTTCTTTCTCTCCTTCTTTCTTTCTTTCTTTCCCTCTTTCTTTCTTTCCTTCATTCTTTCTTTCTTTCTTTCCTTCTTTCTTTCTCTCCTTCCTTCTTTCGTTATTTCCTTCTTTCCTTCTTTCTTTCTTTCTTTCTTTCCTTCCTTCCTTCCTTCTTTCTTTCCTTCTTTCTTTCTTTCTTTCCTTCTTTCTTTTTCTTTCCTTCATTCTTTCTTTCTTTCCTTCTTTCCTTCCTTCTTTCTTTCCTTCTTTCCTTACTTCCTTCTTTCCTTCCTTCCTTCTTTCTTTCCTTCTTTCCTTACTTCCTTCTTTCCTTCTTTCTTTCTTTCTTTCTTTCTTTCCTTCTTTCTTTCCTTCTTTCTTTCTTTCTTTCTTTCCTTCTTTCTTTCTTTCCTTCTTTCTTTCTTCCTTTCCTTCCTTCTTTCTTTCTTTCTTTCTTTCCTTCTTTCCTTCTTTCTTTCTTACTTCTTTCTTTCTCTATTTCTTTCTTTCCTTCTTTCTTTCTTTCCTTCCTTCATTCTTTCTTTCTTTCTTTCTTTCCTTCTTCCTTTCTTTTCTTCTTTCTTTCTTTCTTTCTTTCTTTCCTTCTTTCTTTCTTTCCTTCTTTCTTTCTTTCCTTCCTTCGTTCTTTCCTTCCTTCTTTCTTTCCTTCTTTCTTTCTTTCTTTCTTTCTTTCCTTCCTTCCTTCCTTCTTTCCTTCTTTTGTTCCTTCCTTCCTTATTTCTTTCTTTCTTTCTTTCCTTCTTTCTTTCCTTCTTTCTTTCCTTCTTTCTTTCTTTCCTTCTTTCTTTCTTCCTTTCTTTCCTTCTTTCTTTCTTCCTTTCTTTCCTGCTTTCTTTCTTTCTAAAGTTTTTTTCCTTCTTTCTTTCCTTCTTTCTTTTTTCCGACTTTAATTCTTTCTTTCCATCTTTCTTTCTTTCTTTCCTTCTTTCTTTCTCTATTTCTTTCTTTCCTTCTTTCTTTCTTTCCTTCTTTCTTTCTTTCTTTCTTTCTTTCTTTCCTTCCTTCCTTCCTTCTTTCCTTCTTTCTTTCCTTCCTTCCTTCTTTCTTTCTTTCTTTCCTTCTTTCTTTCCTTCTTTCTTTCCTTCTTTCTTTCTTTCCTTCTTTCTTTCTTCCTTTCTTTTTCTTCTTTCTTTCTTTCTTCCTTTCTTTCCTTCTTTCTTTCTTTCTAAAGTTTTTTTCCTTCTTTCTTTCCTTCTTTCTTTTTTCCCGACTTTGATTCTTTCTTTCCTTCTTTCTTTCTTTCTTTCCTTCTTTCTTTCTTGCTTTCTTTTTTCCATCTTTCTTTCTTTCTTTCCTTCTTTCTTTTTCCCGACTTTTATTCTTTCTTTCCTTCTTTCTTTCTTTCTTTCCTTCTTTCTTTCTTTCTCTCCTTCTTTCTTTCTTTCTTTCCTTCTTTTTTTTCTTTCTTTCTTTTTTCCATCTTTCTTTCTTTCTTTCCTTCATTCTTTCTTTCCTTCTTTCTTTCTTTCCTTCCTTCTTTCTTTCCTTCCTTCTTTCTTTCCTTCCTTCTTTCTTTCTTTCTCTCCTTCTTTCTTTCTTTCTTTCCTTCTTTCTTTTTCTTTCCTTCATTCTTTCTTTCTTTTTTCCTTCTTTCTTTCTTTCTTTCCATCTATCTTTCTTTCTTTCTTTCTTTCTTTCTTTCTTTCTTTCTTTCTTTCTTCTTTCCTTCTTTCTTTCTTTCTTTCTTTCATTCCTTCTTTCTTTCCTTCCTTCTTTCTTTCCTTCCGTCTTTCTTTCTTTCTCTCCTTCTTTCTTTCTTTCTTTCCTTCTTTCTTTTTTTATTTCCTTCATTCTTTCTTTCTTTTTTTTTCTTTCTTTCTTCCTTTCTTTCCTTCATTCTTTCTTTCTTTCTTTCCTTCACTCTTTTTTCTTTCCTTCCTTCTTTCTTTCTTTCCTTCCTTCATTCTTTCCTTCTTTCTTCTTTCTCTCCTTTCTTTCTTCATTCTTTCTTTCTTTCTTTCTTTCTTTCTTCCTTCATTCTTTCTTTCCTTCTTTCTTTCTTTCCTTCCTTCTTTCTTTCCTTCCTTCTTTCTTTCTTTCTCTCCTTCTTTCTTTCTTTCTTTCTTCCTTTCTTTCTTTCTTTCCTTCTTTTTTCTTTTCTTCCTTCCTCCCTTCCTTCTTTCTTTATTTCCTTCTTTCTTTCTTTCATTCTTTCTTTCCTTCTTTCTTTCTTTCTTTCTTTCTTTCCTTCTTTCTTTCCTTCCTTCTTTCTTTCCTTCCTTCTTTCTTTCTTTCTCTCCTTCTTTCTTTCTTTCTTTCCTTCTTTCTTTTTTCTTTCCTTCATTCTTTCTTTTTTTCCTTCTTTCTTTCTTTCTTTCCATCTTTCCTTCTTTCTTTCTTTCCTTCTTTCTTTTTTTCCTTCTTTCTTTCTTTCTTTCCTTCTTTCTTTCCTTCTTTCTTTTTTTCTTTCCTTCATTAATTCTTTCTTTCTTTCCTTCCTTCTTTCTTTCTTTCCTTCCTTCCTTCTTTCTTTCTCTCCTGTTTTCTTTCTTTCTCTCTTCCTTTTTTTGTTTCATTCCTTCTTTCTTTCTTTCTTTCCTTCCTTCCTTCCTTCCTTCCTTCCTTCCTTCCTTCCTTCCTTCTTTCTTTCATTCCTTCTTTCTCTCCTTCCTTCTTTCTTTCTTTCTCTCCTATTTTCTTTCTTTCTCTCTTCCTTTTTTGTTTCTTTCCTTCTTTCTTTCTTTCTTTCTTTCTTCCTTTCTTCCTTCCTTCTTTCTTTCTTTCCTTCCTTCTTTCTTTCCTTCTTTCTTCCTTGCACTCTTTCTTCTTTCTTTCCTTCTTTCTTTCCTTCCTTCTTTCTTTCCTTCCTTCTTTCTTTCTTTCTGTCCTTCTTTCTTTTTTCTTTCCCTTCATTCTTTCTTTCTTTCTTTCATTCTTTCTTTCTTCCTCTCCTTCTTTCTTTCTTTCCTTCTTTCCTTCTTTCTTTCCTTCTTTCTTTCTTTCCTTCTTTCTTTCTTTCTTTCCTTCTTTCCTTCCTTCTTTCTTCTTTCTTCCTTCCTTCCTTCCTATCCTTCTTTCTTTCTTTCTCCTTTCTTTCCTTCTTTCTTTCTTTATTTATTTTTCCTTCCTTCTTTCTTTCTTTCTTTCTTTCCTTCCTTCCTTCATTCTTTTCTTCCTTCTTTCTTTCTTTCTCTCCTTCTTTCTTTCTTTCTTTCTTTCCTTCTTTCTTTCTTTCTTTCTTTCTTTCTTTCTATTTTTTCAACTTTCTTTCTTTCATTCCTTCATTCTTTCTTTCCTTCTTTCTTTCTTTCAATCCTTCTTTCTGTCCTTCCTTCTTTCTTTCTTTCTCTCCTTCTTTCTTTCTTTCTTTCTTTCTTTTTTTCTTTCTTTCTTCTTTCTTTCTTTCTTTCTTTCTTTCTTTCCTTCTTTCCTTCTTTCCTTCTTTCTTTCTTTCCTTCATTCTTTCTTTCCTTCTTTCTTTCATTCATTCCTTCTTTCTGTCCTTCTTTCCTTCTTTCTTTCTCTCCTTCTTTCTTTCTTTCTTCTTTCTTTCTTCCTTTCTTTCTTTCCTTCTTTCTTTCTTTCTTTTTTCTTTCATTCCTTCTTTCTTTCTTTCTTTCTTTCCTTCCTTCTTACTTTCTTTCTTTCTTTCCTTCATTCGTTCTTTCCTCCTTCTTTCTTTCCTTATTTCTTTCTTTCTTTCCTTCTTTCTTTCTTTCCCTTTCTTTTTTCCTACTATCTTTCTTTCTTTCTTTCTTTCCTTCTTTCTTTTTTTCTTTCCTTCATTCTTTCTTTCTTTTTTTCTTTCTTTCTTCCTTTCTTTCCTTCATTCTTTCTTTCTTTCTTTCTTTCCTTCATTCTTTTTTCTTTCCTTCCTTCTTTCTTTCTTTCCTTCCTTCATTCCTTCCTTCTTTCTTTCTTTCTCTCCTTTCTTTCTTTCATTCCTTCCTTCTTTCTTTCTTTCTTTCTTTCCTTCATTCTTTCTTTCCTTCTTTCTTTCTTTCCTTCCTTCTTTCTTTCCTTCCTTCTTTCTTTCTTTCTCTCCTTCTTTCTTT
>NW_027589991.1:10000-47500 GCF_051106095.1 Pogona vitticeps
TTCCTTCTTTCTTTCCTTCCTTCTTTCTTTCTTTCTGTCCTTCTTTCTTTTTCTTTCCTTCATTCTTTCTTTCTTTTTTCCTTCTTTCTTTCTTCCTCTCCTTCTTCTTTCTTTCTTTCCTTCTTTCCTTCTTTCTTTCCTTCTTTCTTTCTTTCTTTCTTTCTTTCCTTCTTTCCTTCTTTCTTTCTTTCTTTCTCCTTCCTTCCTTCCTTCCTATCCTTCTTTCTTTCTTTCTTCCTTTCTTTCCTTCTTTCTTTCTTTCTTTATTTTTTTCCTTCCTTCTTTCTTTCTTTCTTTCTTTCTTTCTTTCCGTCCTTTCTTCATTCTTTTCTTCCTTCTTTCTTTCTTTCTCTCCTTCTTTCTTTCTTTCTTTCCTTCTTTCTTTCTTTCTTTCTTTCTTTCTATTTTTCCATCTTTCTTTCTTTCAATTCCTTCATTCTTTCTTTCCTTCTTTCTTTCTTTCAATCCTTCTTTCTGTCCTTCCTTCTTTCTTTCTTTCTCTCCTTCTTTCTTTCTTTCTTTCTTTCTTTCTTTCTTCTTTCTTTCCTTCTTTCCTTCTTTCTTTCTTTCCTTCATTCTTTCTTCCTTCTTTCTTTCTTTCATTCCTTCTTTCTGTCCTTCCTTCTTTCTTCTTTCTCTCCTTCTATCTTTCTTTCCTTCTTTCTTTCTTCTTTCTTTCTTTCCTTCTTTCTTTCTTTCTTTTTTTCTTTCATTCCTTCTTTCTTTCTTTCTTTCCTTCCTTCTTACTTTCTTTCTTTCTTTCCTTCATTCGTTCTTTCCTTCCTTCTTTCTTTCCTTATTTCTTTCTTTCTTCCTTCTTTCTTTTTTTCTTTCCTTCATTCTTTCTTTCTTTTTTTCTTTCTTTCTTCCTTTCTTTCCTTCATTCTTTCTTTCTTTCTTTCTTTCCTTCATTCTTTTTTCTTTCCTTCCTTCTTTCTTTCTTTCCTTCCTTCATTCCTTCCTTCTTTCTTTCTTTCTCTCCTTTCTTTCTTTCATTCCTTCCTTCTTTCTTTCTTTCTTTCCTTCATTCTTTCTTTCCTTCTTCTTTCTTCCTTCCTTCTTTCTTTCCTTCCTTCTTTCTTTCTTTCTCTCCTTCTTTCATTCTTTCTTTCCTTCTTTCTTTTTTCTTTCCTTCATTCTTTCTTTCTTTTTCCTTCTTTCTTTCTTTCTTTCCATCTTTCCTTCTTTCTTTCTTTCCTTCTTTCTTTCTTACTTTCTTTCTTTCTTTCCTTCCTTCCTTCTTTCTTTCTTTCTTTCCTTCTTTCTTTCCTTCTTCTTTCTTTCCTTCTTTCTTTTTCCCGTCTTTCCTTCTTTCCTTCTTTCCTTCTTTCTTTCTTTCTTTCTTTCTTTCTTTCTTTCTTTCTTTCTTTCTTTCTTTCTTTCTTTCTTTCCTTCTTTATTTCTTTCCTTCCTTCTTTCTTTCTCTCCTTCTTTATTTCCTTCTTTCCTTCTTTCTTTCTTTCTTTTTTCCATCTTTCTTTCTTTCTTTCCTTCCTTCTTTCTTTCTTTCTTTCCTTCTTTCTTTCTTTCCTTCCTTCTTTCTTTCTTTACTTCTTTCTTTCTTTCTTTCTTTCTTTCTTTCCTTCTTTCCTTCTTTCTTTCTTTCCTTCTTTCTTTCTTTCTTTCTTTCCTTCTTTCTTTCTTTCCTTCTTTCCTTCCTTCTTTCTTTCCTTCTTTCTTTCTATCTCTCCTTCTGTATTTCTTTCTTTCTCTCTTTCTTTCTTTCTTTTTCTCGTTCGTTCTTTCCTTCTTTCTTTCTTTCTTTCCTTCCTTCCTATCTTCTTTCTTTCTCTCCTTCTTTCTTTCTTTCTTTCTTTCTTTCTTTCCTTCTTTCGTTTTTTCTTTCCTTCATTAATTCTTTCTTTCCTTCCTTCTTTCTTTCTTTCCTTCCTTCCTTCTTTCTTTCTTTCTCTCCTGTTTTCTTTCTTTCTCTCTTCCTTTTTTTGTTTCATTCCTTCTTTCTTTCTTTCTTTCTTTCTTTCCTTCCTTTCTTCCTTCCTTCTTTCTTTCTTTCTTTCCTTCCTTCTTTCTTTCCTTCTTTCTTATCTTCACTCTTTCTTTCTTCTTTCCTTCTTTCTTTCCTTCCTCTTCTTTCTTCCTTCCTTCTTTCTTCTTTCTGTCCTTCTTTCTTTTTTCTTCTTCATTCTTCTTTCTTTTTTTCCTTCTTTCTTTCTTCCTCTCCTTCTTTCTTTCTTTCTTTCCTTCTTTCCTTCTTTCTTTCCTTCTTTCTTTCTTTCTTTCTTTCTTTCCTTCTTTCCTTCTTTCTTTCTTTCTTCCTTCCTTCCTTCCTTCCTATCCTTCTTTCTTTCTTTCTTCCTTTCTTTCCTTCTTTCTTTCTTTCTTTATTTTTTTTTCCTTCCTTCTTTCTTTCTTTCTTTCTTTCTTTCCGTCCTTTCTTCATTCTTTCTTCCTCTTTCTTTCTTTCTCTCCTTCTTTCTTTCTTTCTTTCCTTCTTTCTTTCTTTCTTTCTTTCTTTCTATTTTTCCATCTTTCTTTCTTTCATTCCTTCATTCTTTCTTTCCTTCTTTCTTTCTTTCAATCCTTCTTTCTGTCCTTCCTTCTTTCTTTCTTTCTCTCCTTCTTTCTTTCTTTCTTTCTTTCTTTCTTTCTTTCTTTCTTTCCTTCTTTCCTTCTTTCTTTCTTTCCTTCATTCTTTCTTTCCTTCTTTCTTTCTTTCATTCCTTCTTTCTGTCCTTCCTTCTTTCTTTCTTTCTCTCCTTCTATCTTTCTTTCCTTCTTTCTTTCTTCCTTCTTTCTTTCCTTCTTTCTTTCTTTCTTTTTTTCTTTCATTCCTTCTTTCTTTCTTTCTTTCTTTCCTTCCTTCTTACTTTCTTTCTTTCTTTCCTTCATTCGTTCTTTCCTTCCTTCTTTCTTTCCTTATTTCTTTCTTTCTTTCCTTCTTTCTTTTTTTCTTTCCTTCATTCTTTCTTTCTTTTTTCTTTCTTTCTTCCTTTCTTTCCTTCATTCTTTCTTTCTTTCTTTCTTTCCTTCATTCTTTTTTCTTTCCTTCCTTCTTTCTTTCTTTCCTTCCTTCATTCCTTCCTTCTTTCTTTCTTTCTCTCCTTTCTTTCTTTCATTCCTTCCTTCTTTCTTTCTTTCTTCCTTCATTCTTTCTTTCCTTCTTTCTTTCTTTCCTTCCTTCTTTCTTTCCTTCCTTCTTTCTTTCTTTCTCTCCTTCTTTCTTTCTTTCTTTCCTTCTTTCTTTTTTCTTTCCTTCATTCTTTCTTTCTCTTTTCCTTCTTTCTTTCTTTCTTTCCATCTTTCCTTCTTTCTTTCTTTCCTTCTTTCTTTCTTACTTCTTTCTTTCTTTCCTTCCTTCCTTCTTTCTTTCTTTCTTTCCTTCTTTCTTTCCTTCTTTCTTTCTTTCCTTCTTTCTTTTTTCCCGTCTTTCCTTCTTTCCTTCTTTCCTTCCTTCTTTCTTTCTTTCTTTCTTTCTTTCTTTCTTTCTTTCTTTCTTTCTTTCTTTCTTTCTTTCTTTCTTTCTTTCTTTCTTTCTTTCTTTCTTTCTTTCCTTCTTTATTTCTTTCCTTCCTTCTTTCTTTCTCTCCTTCTTTATTTCCTTCTTTCCTTCTTTCTTTCTTTCTTTTTTCCATCTTTCTTTCTTTCTTTCCTTCCTTCTTTCTTTCTTTCTTTCCTTCTTTCTTTCTTTCCTTCCTTCTTTCTTTCTTTACTTCTTTCTTTCTTTCTTTCTTTCTTTCTTTCCTTCTTTCCTTCTTTCTTTCTTTCCTTCTTTCTTTCTTTCTTTCCTTCTTTCTTTCTTTCCTTCTTCCTTCCTTCTTTCTTTCCTTCTTTCTTTCTATCTCTCCTTCTGTATTTCTTTCTTTCTCTCTTTCTTTCTTTCTTTTTCTCGTTCGTTCTTTCCTTCTTTCTTTCTTTCTTTCCTTCTCTCCTATCTTCTTTCTTTCTCTCCTTCTTTCTTTCTTTCTTTCTTTCTTTCTTTCCTTCTTTCTTTTTTTCTTTCCTTCATTAATTCTTTCTTTCCTTCCTTCTTTCTTTCTTTCCTTCCTTCCTTCTTTCTTTCTTTCTCTCCTGTTTTCTTTCTTTCTCTCTCCTTTTTTTGTTTCATTCCTTCTTTCTTTCTTTCTTTCCTTCCTTCCTTACTTCCTTCTTTCTTTCTTTCATTCCTTCTTTCTTTCCTTCCTTCTTTCTTTCTTTCTCTCCTGTTTTCTTTCTTTCTCTCTTCCTTTTTTTGTTTCTTTCCTTCTTTCTTTCTTTCTTTCCTTCCTTTCTTCCTTCCTTCTTTCTTTCTTTCCTTCCTTCTTTCTCTCCTTCTTTCTTTCTTTTTTTCCTTCTTTCTTTCTTTCTTTCCATCTTTCTTTCTTTCTTTCCTTCTTTCTTTCTTTCTTTCTTTCTTTCTTTCTTTCCTTCCTTCCTTCCTTCTTTCTTTCTTTCTTTCTTTTCCTTCCTTCCTTCTTTCTTTCTTTCTTTTCCTTCTTTCTTTCCTTCTTTCTTTCCTTCTTTCTTTCTTTCCTTCTTTCTTTTTCCCGTCTTCCTTCTTTCTTTCTTTCTTTCTTTCTTTCTTTCTTTCTTTCTTTCTTTCTTTCTTTCTTTCCTTCTTTCTTTCTTTCTTTCATTCCTTCTTTCTTTCCTTCCTACTTTCTTTCTTTCTCTCTTTCTTCCTTTATTTCTTTCTTTCCTTCTTTCTTCCTTCCTCCTTCTTTCTTTCTTTCTTTCTTTCCTTTCCTTCTTTCTTTCCTTCATTCTTTCTTTCTTTCTTTCCTTCTTTCTTTCCTTCCTTCTTTGTTTCCTTCCGTCTTTCTTTCTTTCTCTCCTTCTTTCTTTCTTTCTTTCCTTCTTTCTTTTTTTTTATTTCCTTCATTCTTTCTTTCTATTTTCTTTCTTTCTTCCTTTCTTTCCTTCATTCTTTCTTTCTTTCTTTCTTTCTTTCTTTCCTTCATTGTTTTTTCTTTCCTTCCTTCTTTCTTTCTTTCCTTCCTTCATTCTTTCCTTCTTTCTTTCTTTCTCTCCTTTCTTTCTTTCATTCCTTTTTTCTTTCTTTCTTTCTTTCTTTCTTTCTTTCCTTCATTCTTCTTTCCTTCTTTCTTTCTTTCCTTCCTTCTTTCTTTCTTCCTTCTTTCTTTCTTTCTCTCCTTCTTTCTTTCTTTCTTTCTTTCTTCCTTTATTTCTTTCTTTCCTTCTTTCTTTCTTTCTTCCTTCCTCCCTTGCTTCTTTCTTATTTCCTTCTTTCTTTCTTTCTTTCTTTCCTTCTTTCTTTCTTTCTTTCTTTCCTTCTTTCTTTCCTTCCTTCTTTCTTTCCTTCCTTCTTTCTTTTTTTCTCTCCTTCTTTTTTTCTTTCTTTCCTTCTTTCTTTTTTCTTTCCTTCATTCTTTCTTTCCTTCTTTATTTCTTTCTTCCATCTTTCCTTCTTTCTTTCTTTCCTTCTTTCTTTTTTCCTTCTTTCTTTCTTTCTTTCCATCTTTCCTTCTTTCTTTCTTTCCTTCTTTCTTTCCTTCTTTCTTCCTTCTTTCTTTCTTTCCTTCTTTCTTTTTTCCCGTCTTTCCTTCTTTCTTTCCTTCCTTCTTTCTTTCTTTCTTTCTTTCTTTCATTCCTTCTTTCTTTCCTTCCTTCTTTATTTCTTTCTCTTTCTTCCTTTATTTCTTTCTTTCCTTCTTTCTTTCCTTCCTCCTTCTTTCTTTCTTTCTTCTTTCTTCCTTCATTCTTTCTATCCTTCTTTCTTTCCTTCCTTCTTTCTTTCCTTCCTTCTTTCTTTCTTTCTCTCCTTCTTTCTTTCTTTCTTTCTTCCTTTATTTCTTTCTTTCCTTCTTTCTTTCTTTTCTTCCTTCCTCCCTTCCTTTTTTCTTTATTTCCTTCTTTCTTTCTTTGTTTCTTTCCTTCTTTCTTTCTTTCTTTCTTTCCTTCTTTCTTTCCTTCCTTCTTTCTTTCCTTCCTTCTTTCTTTCTTTCTCTCCTTCGTTCTTTCTTTCTTTCCTTCTTTCTTTTTTCTTTCCTTCATTCTTTCTTTTTTCCTTCTTTCTTTCTTTCCATCTTTCCTTCTTTCTTTCTTTCCTTCTTTCTTTTTTTCTTTCTTTCTTTCTTTCTTTCCATCTTTCCTTCATTCTTTCTTTCCTTCTTTCTTTCCTTCTTTCTTTCTTCTTTCTTTCTTTCCTTCTTTCTTTTGTCCCGTCTTTCCTTCTTTCTTTCCTTCTTCTTTCTTTCTTTCTTTCTTCCTTCCTTCCTTCTTTCTTTCTTTCTTTCTTTCTTTCTTTCCTTCTTTCTTTCCTTCGTTCTTTCCTTCTTTCTTTCTTTCCTTCTTTCTTTTTTCCCGTCTTTCCTTCTCTCTTTCTTTCTTTCTTTCTTCCTTCTTTCCTTCTTTCTTTCTTTCTTTCTTTCATCCTTCTGTCTTTCCTTCCTTCTTTCTTTCTCTCTTTCTTCCTTTAATTTCTTTCTTTCCTTCTTTCTTTCCTTCCTCCTCTTTCTTCTTCTTTCTTTCCCTCTTTCATTCCTTCATTCTTTCTTCTTTCTTCTTTCTTTCCTTCCTTCTTTCTTCTTCCGTCTTTCTTTCTTCTCTCCCTCTTTCTTTCTTTCTTCCTTCTTCTTTTTTTCTTTCCTTCATTCTTTCTTTCTTTCTTTCTTTCTTTCTTCCTTTCTTTCCTTCATTCTTTCTTTCTTTCCTTCCTTCCTTCATTCTTTTTTCTTTCCTTCCTTCTTTCTTTCTTTCCTTCCTTCATTCTTTCCTTCTTTCTTTCTTTCTCTCCTTTCTTTCATTCTTTCTTTCTTTCTTTCTTTCTTTCTTTCCTTCATTCTTTCTTTCCTTCTTTCTTTCTTTCCTTCCTTCTTTCTTTCCTTCCTTCTTTCTTTCATTCTCTCCATCTTTCTATCTTTCTTTCCTTCTTTCTTTTTCTTTCCTTCATTCTTTCTTTCTTTCTTTCCTTCTTTCTTTCCATCTTTCCTTCTTTCTTTCTTTCTTTCCTTCTTTCTTTCTTTCTTTCCTTCCTTCCTTCCTTCTTTCTTTCTTTCTTTCCTTCTTTCTTTCCTTCTTTCTTTCTTTCCTTCTTTCTTTTTTCCCGTCTTTCCTTCTTTCTTTCTTTCTTTCTTTCTTTCCTTCCTTCTTTCTTTCTTTCTTTCCTTCTTTCTTTCTTTCCTTCCTTCTTTCTTTATTTACTTCTTTCCTTCTTTCTTTCTGTCTTTCCTTCTTTCCTTCTTTCTTTCTTTCCTTCTTTCTTTCTTTCCTTCTTTCTTTCTTTCTTCTTTCCTTCCTTCTTTCTTTCCTTCTTTCTTTCTTTCTCTCCTTCTTTCTTTCTTTCTTTCCTTCTTTCTTTTTTTATTTCCTTCATTCTTTCTTTCTTATTTTCTTTCTTTCTTCCTTTCTTTCCTTCATTCTTTCTTTCTTTCTTTCTTTCTTTCTTTCTTTCCTTCATTGTTTTTTCTTTCCTTCCTTCTTTCTTTCTTTCCTTCCTTCATTCTTTCCTTCTTTCTTTCTTTCTCTCCTTTCTTTCTTTCATTCCTTTTTTCTTTCTTTCTTTCTTTCTTTCTTTCCTTCATTCTTTCTTTCCTTCTTTCTTTCTTTCCTTCCTTCTTTCTTTCCTTCCTTCTTTCTTTCTTTCTCTCCTTCTTTCTTTCTTTCTTTCTTTCTTCCTTTATTTCTTTCTTTCCTTCTTTCTTTCTTTTCTTCCTTCCTCCCTTGCTTCTTTCTTTATTTCCTTCTTTCTTTCTTTCTTTCTTTCCTTCTTTCTTTCTTTCTTTCTTTCCTTCTTTCTTTCCTTCCTTCTTTCTTTCCTTCCTTCTTTCTTTTTTTCTCTCCTTCTTTTTTCTTTCTTTCCTTCTTCTTTTTTCTTTCCTTCATTCTTTCTTTCCTTCTTTATTTCTTTCTTTCCATCTTTCCTTCTTTCTTTCTTTCCTTCTTTCTTTTTTTCCTTCTTTCTTTCTTTCTTTCCATCTTTCCTTCTTTCTTTCTTTCCTTCTTTCTTTCCTTCTCTTTTCCATCTTTCCTTCTTTCTTTCTTTCCTTCTTTCTTTCCTTCTTTCTTTCCTTCTTTCTTTCTTTCCTTCTTTCTTTTTTCCCGTCTTTCCTTCTTTCTTTCCTTCCTTCTTTCTTTCTTTCTTTCTTTCTTTCATTCCTTCTTTCTTTCCTTCCTTCTTTATTTCTTTCTCTTTCTTCCTTTATTTCTTTCTTTCCTTCTTTCTTTCCTTCCTCCTTCTTTCTTTCTTTCTTTCTTTCTTTCCTTCATTCTTTCTATCCTTCTTTCTTTCCTTCCTTCTTTCTTTCCTTCCTTCTTTCTTTCTTTCTCTCCTTCTTTCTTTCTTTCTTTCTTCCTTTATTTCTTTCTTCCTTCTTTCTTTCTTTTCTTCCTTCCTCCCTTCCTTTTTTCTTTATTTCCTTCTTTCTTTCTTTGTTTCTTTCCTTCTTTCTTTCTTTCTTTCTTTCTTTCCTTCTTCTTTCCTTCCTTCTTTCTTTCCTTCCTTCTTTCTTTCTTTCTCTCCTTCGTTCTTTCTTTCTTTCCTTCTTTCTTTTTTCTTTCCTTCATTCTTTCTTTTTTTCCTTCTTTCTTTCTTTCCATCTTTCCTTCTTTCTTTCTTTCCTTCTTTCTTTTTTTCTTTCTTTCTTTCTTTCTTTCCATCTTTCCTTCATTCTTCTTTCCTTCTTTCTTTCCTTCTTTCTTTCCTTCTTTCTTTCTTTCCTTCTTTCTTTTTTCCCGTCTTTCCTTCTTTCTTTCCTTCTTTCTTTCTTTCTTTCTTTCTTTCCTTCCTTCCTTCTTTCTTTCTTTCTTTCTTTCTTTCTTTCCTTCTTTCTTTCCTTCGTTCTTTCCTTCTTTCTTTCTTTCCTTCTTTCTTTTTTCCCGTCTTTCCTTCTCTCTTTCTTTCTTTCTTTCTTTCTTTCTTTCCTTCTTTCTTTCTTTCTTTCTTTCATCCTTCTGTCTTTCCTTCCTTCTTTCTTTCTCTCTTTCTTCCTTTATTTCTTTCTTTCCTTCTTTCTTTCCTTCCTCCTTCTTTCTTTCTTTCTTTCTTTCCCTCTTTCATTCCTTCATTCTTTCTTTCTTTCCTTCTTTCTTTCCTTCCTTCTTTCTTTCCTTCCGTCTTTCTTTCTTTCTCTCCCTCTTTCTTTCTTTCTTTCCTTCTTTCTTTTTTTCTTTCCTTCATTCTTTCTTTCTTTCTTTTTCTTTCTTTCTTCCTTTCTTTCCTTCATTCTTTCTTTCTTTCCTTCCTTCCTTCATTCTTTTTTCTTTCCTTCCTTCTTTCTTTCTTTCCTTCCTTCATTCTTTCCTTCTTTCTTTCTTTCTCTCCCTTTCTTTCATTCTTTCTTTCTTTCTTTCTTTCTTTCTTTCCTTCATTCTTTCTTTCCTTCTTTCTTTCTTTCCTTCCTTCTTTCTTTCCTTCCTTCTTTCTTTCATTCTCTCCATCTTTCTATCTTTCTTTCCTTCTTTCTTTTTTCTTTCCTTCATTCTTTCTTTCTTTCTTTCCTTCTTTCTTCCATCTTTCCTTCTTTCTTTCTTTCTTTCCTTCTTTCTTTCTTTCTTTCCTTCCTTCCTTCCTTCTTTCTTTCTTTCTTTCCTTCTTTCTTTCCTTCTTTCTTTCTTTCCTTCTTTCTTTTTTCCCGTCTTTCCTTCTTTCTTTCTTTCTTTCTTTCTTTCCTTCCTTCTTTCTTTCTTTCTTTCCTTCTTTCTTTCTTTCCTTCCTTCTTTCTTTATTTACTTCTTTCCTTCTTTCTTTCTGTCTTTCCTTCTTTCCTTCTTTCTTTCTTTCCTTCTTTCTTTCTTTCCTTCTTTCTTTCTTTCCTTCTTTCCTTCCTTCTTTCTTTCCTTCTTTCTTTCTATCTCTCCTTCTGTATTTCTTTCTTTCTCTCTTTCTTTCTTTCTTTTTTTCGTTCGTTCTTTCCTTCTTTCTTCTTTCTTTCTTTCCTTCCTTCCTATCTTCTTTCTTTCTCTCCTTCTTTCTTTCTTTTTTTCTTTCTTTCTTTCTTTCTTTCTTTCCTTCTTTCTTTTTTTCTTTCCTTCATTAATTCTTTCTTTCTTTCCTTCCTTCTTTCTTTCTTTCGTTCCTTCCTTCTTTCTTTCCTTCTTTCTTTCTTCAATCCTTCTTTCTGTCCTTCCTTCTTTCTTTCTTTCTCTCCTTCTTTCTTTCTTTCTTTCCATCTTTCTTTCTTTTTTTCTTTCATTCCTTCTTTCTTTCTTTCTTTCTTTCTTTCCTTCCTTCCTTCTTACTTTCTTTCTTTCTTTCCTTCATTCGTTCTTTCCTTCCTTCTTTCTTTCCTTATTTCTTTCTTTCCTTCTTTCTTTCTTTCTTTTTTCCCTACTATCTTTCTTTCTTTCCTTCTTTCCTTCTTTCCTTCTTTCCTTCTTTCCTTCTTTCTTTATTTCTTTCTTTCCTTCTTTCTTTCTTTCTTTCTTTCCTTCCTTCCTTCTTTCTTTCTTTCTTTCTTTCTTTCTTTCTTTCTTTCTTTCTTTTTCTTTTCTTCTTTCCTTTTCTTTCTTTCTTTCTTTCTTTCCTTCCTTCTTTCTTTCTTTCTTTCTTTTCTTCTTTCCTTACTTCTTTCTCTCTTTCTCTCCTTTCTTTCTTACTTTCTTTCTTTCTTCTTTCCTTCTTTCCTTCCTTCCTTCTTTCTATCCTTCTTTCCTTACTTCTTTCTTTCCTTCTATCCTTCTTTCCTTCTTACCTTCTTTCCTTCTTTCCTTCTTTCTTTCTTTCTTTCCTTTTCCTTCTTTCTTTTTTTCTTTCTTCCTTCCTTTCCTTCTTTTTTTCGTTCTTTCTTTCTTTCTTTCCTTCTTTCTTTCTTTCCTTCTCTCTTTTTTCCCATCTTTCCTTCTTTCTTTCTTTCTTTCCTTCCTTCCTTCTTACTTTCTTTCTTTCTTTCCTTCATTCGTTCTTTCCTTCCTTCTTTCTTTCCTTATTTCTTTCTTTCCTTCTTTCTTTCTTTCTTTTTTCCTACTATCTTTCTTTCTTTCCTTCTTTCCTTCTTTCCTTCTTTCCTTCTTTCTTTCTTTCTTTCTTTCCTTCTTTCTTTCTTTCTTTCTTTCCTTCCTTCCTTCTTTCTTTCTTTCTTTCTTTCTTTCTTTCTTTCTTTCTTTCTTGTTTCCTTCTTTCCTTCTTTCTTTCTTTCCTTCTATCCTTCTTTCCTTCTTACCTTCTTTCCTTCTTTCCTTCTTTCTTTCTTTCTTTCCTTTTCCTTCTTTCTTTTTTTCTTTCTTCCTTTCTTTCCTTCTTTCTTTCGTTCTTTCTTTCTTTCCTTCTTTCTTTCTTTCCTTCTCTCTTTTTTCCCATCTTTCCTTCTTTCTTTCTTTCTTTCTTTCCTTCCTTCTTTCTTTCTTTCTTTCTTTCTTTCTTTCTTTCTTTCCTTCTTTCCTTACTTCTTTCTCTCTTTCTCTCCTTTCTTTCTTTCTTTCTTTCTTTCTTTCTTTCTTCTTTCCTTCTTTCCTTCCTTCCTTCTTTCTTTCCTTCTTTCCTTACTTCTTTCTTTCCTTCTTTCTTTCTTTCCTTCCTTCCTTCTTTCTTTCTTTCTCTCCTGTTTTCTTTCTTTCTCTCTTCCTTTTTTTGTTTCATTCCTTCTTTCTTTCTTTCTTTCCTTCCTTCCTTCCTTCCTTCCTTCCTTCCTTCTTTCTTTCTTTCATTCCTTCTTTCTTTCCTTCCTTCTTTCTTTCTTTCTCTCCTGTTTTCTTTCTTTCTCTCTTCCTTTTTTGTTTCTTTCCTTCTTTCTTTCTTTCTTTCCTTCCTTTCTTCCTTCCTTCCTTCTTTCTTTCTTTCTTTCGTTCCTTCTTTCTTTCCTTCCTTCTTTCTTTCTTTCTGTCCTTCTTTCTTTTTTTCTTTCCTTCATTCCTTCTTTCTTTTTTTCCTTCTTTCTTTCTTTCTCTCCTTCTTTCTTTCCTTCTTTCCTTCTTTCCTTCTTTCTTTCTTTATTACTTTCTTTCCTTCTTTCTTTCTTTCTTTCTTCCTTCCTTCCTTCCTTATTTCTTTCTTTCATTCCTTCCTTCCCTCTTTACTTCTTTCTTTCCTTCTTTCTTTCTTTCCTTCTTTCTTTCTTTCTTTCCCTTTCCTTCTTTCTTTCTTTCTTCCTTCCTTCCTTCTTTTCCTTCTTTCTTTCTTTCTTCCTTTCTTTCCTTCTTTCTTTTTTTCTTTATTTTTTCCTTCCTTCTTTCTTTCTTTCTTTCTTTCCTTCCTTCCTTCATTCTTTTCTTCCTTCTTTCTTTCTTTCTCTCCTTCTTTCTTTCTTTCTTTCTTTCTTTCCTTCTTTCTTTCTTTCTTTCTTTCTATTTTTCCATCTTTCTTTCTTTCTTTCCTTCATTCTTTCTTTCCTTCTTTCTTTCTTTCAATCCTTCTTTCTGTCCTTCCTTCTTTCTTTCTTTCTCTCCTTCTTTCTTTCTTTCTTTCTTTCTTCTTCTTTCTTTCTTTCTTTCTTTCTTTCTTTCTTTCCTTCTTTCCTTCTTTCCTTCTTTCTTTCTTTCCTTCATTCTTTCTTTCCTTCTTTCTTTCTTTCATTCCTTCTTTCTGTCCTTCCTTCTTCTTTCTTTCTCTCCTTCTTTCTTTCTTTCCTTCTTTCCTTCTTCCTTTCTTTCTTTCCTTCTTTCTTTATTTCTTTCTTTCTTTCCTTCTTTCGTTTTTTCTTTTCTTCTTTCCTTCTTTCTTTCTTTCTTTCTTTCCTTCCTTCTTTCTTTCTTTCTTTCCTTCTTTCCTTACTTCTTTCTCTCTTTCTCTCCTTTCTTTCTTTCTTTCTTTCTTCTTTCCTTCTTTCCTTCCTTCCTTCTTTCTTTCCTTCTTTCCTTACTTCTTTCTTTCCTTCTTTCTTTCTTTCTTTCCTTCTTTCTTTCTTTCCTTCTATCCTTCTTTCCTTCTTACCTTCTTACCTTCTTTCCTTCTTTCTTTCTTTCTTTCTTTCCTTTTCCTTCTTTCTTTTTTTCTTTCTTCCTTTCTTTCCTTCTTTCTTTGGTTCTTTCTTTCTTTCTTTCCTTCTTTCTTTCTTTCCTTCTCTCTTTTTTCCCATCTTTCCTTCTTTCTTTCTTTCTTTCTTTCTTTCCTTCTTTCTTTTTTTCTTTCCTTCATTAATTCTTTCTTTCTTTCTCTCCTGTTTTCTTTCTTTCTCTCTTCCTTTTTTTGTTTCATTCCTTCTTTCTTTCTTTCTTTCCTTCCTTCCTTCCTTCCTTCCTTCTTTCTTTCTTTCATTCCTTCTTTCTTTCCTTCCTTCTTTCTTTCTTTCTCTCCTGTTTTCTTTCTTTCTCTCTTCCTTTTTTTGTTTCTTTCCTTCTTTCTTTCTTTCTTTCTTTCCTTCCTTTCTTCCTTCCTTCTTTCTTTCTTTCTTTCCTTCCTTCTTTCTTTCCTTCCTTCTTTCTTTCTTTCTGTCCTTCTTTCTTTTTTTCTTTCCTTCATTCTTTTTTTCCTTCTTTCTTTCTTTCTCTCCTTCTTTCTTTCTTTCTTTCCTTCTTTCCTTCTTTCTTTCTTTATTTCTTTCTTTCCTTCTTTCTTTCTTTCTTTCCTTCCTTCCTTATTTCTTTCTTTCCTTCCTTCCTTCCCTCTTTCCTTCTTTCTTTCCTTCTTTTTTTCTTTCCTTCTTTCTTTCTTTCTTTCTATTTTTCCATCTTTCTTTCTTTCTTTCCTTCATTCTTTCTTTCCTTCTTTCTTTCTTTCAATCCTTCTTTCTGTCCTTCCTTCTTTCTTTCTTTCTCTGCTTCTTTCTTTCGTTCTTTCTTTCTTTCTTTCTTTCCTTCTCTCTTTTTTCCCATCTTTCCTTCTTTCTTTCTTTCTTTCTTTCTTTCTTTCTTTCTTTCTTTCTTTCTTTCTTTCTTTCTTTCTTTCCTTCTTTCTTTTTATCTTTCCTTCATTAATTCTTTCTTTCTTTCCTTCCTTCTTTCTTTCTTTCCTTCCTTCCTTCTTTCTTTCTTTCTCTCCTGTTTTCTTTCTTTCCTTCTTCCTTTTTTTGTTTCATTCCTTCCTTCTTTCTTTCTTTCTTTCCTTCCTTCCTTCCTTCCTTCCTTCCTTCCTTCCTTCCTTCCTTCTTTCTTTCTTTCTTCCTTTCTTTCCTTCTTTCTTTCTTTCTTTATTTTTTTCCTTCCTTCCTTCTTTCTTTCTTTCTTTCTTTCTTTCCTTCCTTCCTTCATTCTTTTCTTCCTTCTTTCTTTCTTTCTCTCCTTCTTTCTTTCTTTCTTTCTTTCCTTCTTTCTTTCTTTCTTTCTTTCTATTTTTCCATCTTTCTCTCTTTCTTTCCTTCATTCTTTCTTTCCTTCTTTCTTTCTTTCAATCCTTCTTTCTGTCCTTCCTGCTTTCTTTCTTTCTCTCTTTCTTTCTTTCTTTCTTTCTTTCTTTCTTTCTTTCTTTCTTTCCTTCTTTCCTTCTTTCCTTCTTTCTTTCTTTCCTTCATTCTTTCTTTCCTTCTTTCTTTCTTTCATTCCTTCTATCTGTCCTTCCTTCTTTCTTTCTTTCTCTCCTTCTTTCTTTCTTTCCTTCTTTCTTTCTTCCTTTCTTTCTTTCCTTCTTTCTTTCTTTCTTTTTTTCTTTCATAACTTCTTTCTTTCTTTCTTTCTTTCTTTCTTTCTTTCTTTCTTTCCTTCATTCCTTCTTACTTTCTTTCTTTCTTTCCTTCGTTCCTTCCTTCTTTCTTTCCTTATTTCTTTCTTTCCTTCTTTCTTTCTTTCTTTTTTTCCTACTATCTTTTTTCTTTCCTTCTTTCCTTCTTTCCTTCTTTCCTTCTTTCTTTCTTTATTTCTTTCTTTCCTTCTTTCTTTCTTTCTTTCTTCCTTTCTTTCCTTCTTTCTTTTTTTCTTTCCTTCATTAATTCTTTCTTCCTTCCTTCTTTCTTTCTTTCCTTCCTTCCTTCTTTCTTTCTTCTCTCCTGTTTTCTTTCTTTCTCTTCCTTTTTTTGTTTCATTCCATCTTTCTTCCTTTCTTTCCTTCCTTCCTTCCTTCCTTCCTTCCTTCCTTCCTTCCTTCCTTCCTTCCTTCCTTCTTTCGTTCTTTCTTTCTTTCTCTCCTTCTTTCTTTCTTTCTTTCTTTCCTTCTTTCTTTCTTTCTTTCTTTCTTTCTATTTTTCCATCTTTCTTTCTTTCTTTCCTTCATTCTTTCTTTCCTTCTTTCTTTCTTTCAATCCTTCTTTCTGTCCTTCCTTCTTTCTTTCTTTCTCTCCTTTCCTCTTCTTTCTTTCTTTCTTTCTTTCCTTCTTCCTTCTTTCCCTTCTTTCTTTCTTTCCTTCATTCTTTCTTTCCTTCTTTCTTTCTTTCATTAATTCTTTCTGTCCTTCCTTCTTTCTTCTTTCTCTCCTTCTTTCTTTCTTTTCCTTCTTTCTTTCTTCCTTTCTTTCTTTCCTTCTTTCTTTCTTTTCTATTTTTCTTTCATTCCTTCTTTCTTTCTTTCTTTCTTTCCCTTCCTTCCTTCTTACTTTCTTTCTTTCTTTCCTTCATTCGTTCTTTCCTTCCTTCTTTCTTTCCTTATTTCTTTCTTTCCTTCTTTCTTTCTTCTTTTTTTCCTACTATCTTTCTTTCTTTCCTTCTTTCCTTCTTTCCTTCTTTCCTTCTTTCTTTATTTCTTTCTTTCCTTCCTTCTTTCTTTCTTTCTTTCCTTCCTTCTTTCTTTCTTTCTTTCTTTCTTTCTTTTCTTCTTTTCTTCTTTCTTTCTTTCTTTTCTTTCCTTCTTCCTTTTCTTTCTTTCTTTCTTTCTTTCCTTCCTTCTTTCTTTCTTTCTTTCTTTTCTTCTTTCCTTACTTTCTTTCTCTCTTTCTCTCCTTTCTTTCTTACTTTCTTTCTTTCTTCTTTCCTTCTTTCCTTCCTTCCTTCTTTCTATCCTTCTTTCCTTACTTCTTTCTTTCCTTCTATCCTTCTTTCCTTCTTACCTTCTTTCCTCTTTCCTTCTTTCTTTCTTTCTTTCCTTTTCCTTCTTCTTTTTTTCTTTCTTCCTTCCTTTCCTTCTTTTTTTCGTTCTTTCTTTCTTTCTTTCCTTCTTTCTTTCTTTCCTTCTCTCTTTTTTCCCATCTTTCCTTCTTTCTTTCTTTCTTTCCTTCCCTTCCTTCTTACTTTCTTTCTTTCTTTCCTTCATTCGTTCTTTCCTTCCTTTCTTCCTTCCTTCTTTCTTCCTTCCTTCCTTCCTTCCTTCCTTCCTTCCTTCTTTCTTTCTTTCTTCCTTTCTTTCCTTCTTTCTTTCTTTCTTTATTTTTTCCTTCCTTCCTTCTTTCTTTCTTTCTTTCTTTCTTTCCTTCCTTCCTTCATTCTTTTCTTCCTTCTTTCTTTCTTTCTCTCCTTCTTTCTTTCTTTCTTTCTTCTTCCTTCTTTCTTTCTTTCTTTCTTTCTATTTTTCCATCTTTCTCTCTTTCTTTCCTTCATTCTTTCTTTCCTTCTTTCTTTCTTCAATCCTTCTTTCTGTCCTTCCTGCTTTCTTTCTTTCTCTCTTTCTTTCTTTCTTTCTTTCTTTCTTTCTTTCTTTCCTTCTTTCCTTCTTTCCTTCTTTCTTTCTTTCCTTCATTCTTTCTTTCCTTCTTTCTTTCTTTCATTCCTTCTATCTGTCCTTCCTTCTTTCTTTCTTCTCTCCTTCTTTCTTTCTTTCCTTCTTTCTTTCTTCCTTTCTTTCTTTCCTTCTTTCTTTCTTTCTTTTTTCTTTCATAACTTCTTTCTTTCTTTCTTTCTTCTTTCTTTCTTTCTTTCTTTCCTTCCTTCCTTCTTACTTTCTTTCTTTCTTTCCTTCATTCGTTCTTTCCTTCCTTCTTTCTTTCCTTATTTCTTTCTTTCCTTCTTTCTTTCTTTCTTTTTTCCCTACTATCTTTCTTTCTTTCCTTCTTTCCTTCTTTCCTTCTTTCCTTCTTTCCTTCTTTCTTTATTTCTTTCTTTCCTTCTTTCTTTCTTTCTTTCTTTCCTTCCTTCCTTCTCTTCTTTCTTTCTTTCTTTCTTTCTTTCTTTCTTTCTTTTTTCTTTTCTTCTTTCCTTTTCTTTCTTTCTTTCTTTCTTTCCTTCCTTCTTTCTTTCTTTCTTTCTTTTCTTCTTTCCTTACTTCTTTCTCTCTTTCTCTCCTTTCTTTCTTACTTTCTTTCTTTCTTCTTTCCTTCTTTCCTTCCTTCCTTCTTTCTATCCTTCTTTCCTTACTTCTTTCTTTCCTCTATCCTTCTTTCCTTCTTACCTTCTTTCCTTCTTTCCTTCTTTCCTTCTTTCTTTCCTTTTCCTTCTTTCTTTTTTTCTTTCTTCCTTCCTTTCCTTCTTTTTTTCGTTCTTTCTTTCTTTCTTTCCTTCTTTCTTTCTTTCCTTCTCTCTTTTTTCCCATCTTTCCTTCTTTCTTTCTTTCTTTCCTTCCTTCCTTCTTACTTTCTTTCTTTCTTTCCTTCATTCGTTCTTTCCTTCCTTCTTTCTTTCCTTATTTCTTTCTTTCCTTCTTTCTTTCTTTCTTTTTTCCTACTATCTTTCTTTCTTTCCTTCTTTCCTTCTTTCCTTCTTTCCTTCTTTCTTTCTTTCTTTCTTTCCTTCTTTCTTTCTTTCTTTCTTTCCTTCCTTCCTTCTTTCTTTCTTTCTTTCTTTCTTTCTTTCTTTCTTTCTTTCTTGTTTCCTTCTTTCCTTCTTTCTTTCTTTCCTTCTATCCTTCTTTCCTTCTTACCTTCTTTCCTTCTTTCCTTCTTCTTTCTTTCTTTCCTTTTCCTTCTTTCTTTTTTTCTTTCTTCCTTTCTTTCCTTCTTCTTTCGTTCTTTCCTTTCTTTCCTTCTTTCTTTCTTTCCTTCTCTCTTTTTTCCCCATCTTTCCTTCTTTCTTTCTTTCTTTCTTTCCTTCCTTCTTTCTTTCTTTCTTTCTTTCTTTCTTTCTTTCTTTCCTTCTTTCCTTACTTCTTTCTCTCTTTCTCTCCTTTCTTCTTTCTTTCTTTCTTTCTTTCTTCTTTCCTTCTTTCCTTCCTTCCTTCTTTCTTTCCTTCTTTCCTTACTTCTTTCTTTCCTTCTTTCTTTTCTTTCCTTCCTTCCTTCTTTCTTTTCTTCTCTCCTGTTTTCTTTCTTTCTCTCTTCCTTTTTTTGTTTCATTCCTTCTTTCTTTCTTTCTTTCCTTCCTTCCTTCCTTCCTTCCTTCCTTCCTTCTTTCTTTCTTTCATTCCTTCTTTCTTTCCTTCCTTCTTTCTTTCTTTCTCTTCCTGTTTTCTTTCTTTCTCTCTTCCTTTTTTGTTTCTTTCCTTCTTCTTTCTTTCTTTCCTTCCTTTCTTCCTTCCTTCCTTCTTTCTTTCTTTCTTTCGTTCCTTCTTTCTTTCCTTCCTTCTTTCTTTCTTTCTGTCCTTCTTTCTTTTTTTCTTTCCTTCATTCCTCTTTCTTTTTTTCCTTCTTTCTTTCTTTCTCTCCTTCTTTCTTTCCTTCTTTCCTTCTTTCCTTCTTTCTTTCTTTATTACTTTCTTTCCTTCTTTCTTTCTCTTTCTTCTTTCCTTCCTTCCTTCCTTATTTCTTTCTTTCATTCCTTCCTTCCCTCTTTACTTCTTTTCTTTCCTTCTTTCTTCTTTCCTTCTTTCTTTCTTTCTTTCCCTTTTCCTTCTTTCTTTCTTTCTTCCTTCCTTCCTTCTTTCCTTCTTTCTTTCTTTCTTCCTTTCTTTCCTTCTTTCTTTTTTTCTTTATTTTTTTCCTTCCTTCTTTCTTTCTTTCTTTCTTTCCTTCCCTTCCTTCATTCTTTTCTCCTTCTTTCTTTCTTTCTCTCCTTCTTTCTTTCTTTCTTTCTTTCTTTTCCTTCTTTCTTTCTTTCTTTCTTTCTATTTTCCATCTTTCTTTCTTTCTTTCCTTCATTCTTTCTTTCCCTTCTTTCTTTCTTTCAATCCTTCTTTCTGTCCTTCCTTCTTTCTTTCTTTCTCTCCTTCTTCTTCTTTCTTTCTTTCTTTCTTTCTTTCTTCTTTCTTTCTTTTCTTTCTTCCTTTTCTCTTTCCTTTCTTCTCTCTTCCTTTCTTTCCTTCTACATTCTTTCTTCCTTCTTCTTTCTTTCATTCCTTCTTTCTGTCCTTCCTTCTTTCTTCTTCTCTCCTTCTTTCTTTCTTTCCTTCTTTCCTTCTTCCTTTCTTTCTTTCCTTCTTTCTTTATTTCTTTCTTTCTTTCCTTCTTTCGTTTTTTCTTTTCTTCTTTCCTTCTTTCTTTCTTTCTTTCTTTCCTTCCTTCTTTCTTTCTTTCTTTCCTTCTTTCCTTACTTCTTTCTCTCTTTCTCTCCTTTCTTTCTTTCTTTCTTTCTTCTTTCCTTCTTTCCTTCTTCCTTCTTTCTTTCCTTCTTTCCTTACTTCTTTCTTTCCTTCTTTCTTTCTTTCTTTCCTTCTTTCTTTCTTTCCTTCTATCCTTCTTTCCTTCTTACCTTCTTACCTTCTTTCCTTCTTTCTTTCTTTCTTTCTTTCCTTTTCCTTCTTTCTTTTTTTCTTTCTTCCTTTCTTTCCTTCTTTCTTTGGTTCTTTCTTTCTTTCTTTCCTTCTTTCTTTCTTTCCTTCTCTCTTTTTTCCCATCTTTCCTTCTTTCTTTCTTTCTTTCTTTCTTTCCTTCTTTCTTTTTTTCTTTCCTTCATTAATTCTTTCTTTCTTTCTCTCCTGTTTTCTTTCTTTCTCTCTTCCTTTTTTTGTTTCATTCCTTCTTTCTTTCTTTCTTTCCTTCCTTCCTTCCTTCCTTCCTTCTTTCTTTCTTTCATTCCTTCTTTCTTTCCTTCCTTCTTTCTTTCTTTCTCTCCTGTTTTCTTTCTTTCTCTCTTCCTTTTTTTGTTTCTTTCCTTCTTTCTTTCTTTCTTTCTTCTTCCTTCCTTTTCTTCCTTCCTTCTTTCTTTCTTTCTTTCCTTCCTTCTTTCTTTCCTTCCTTCTTTCTTTCTTTCTGTCCTTCTTTCTTTTTTTCTTTCCTTCATTCTTTTTTTCCTTCTTTCTTTCTTTCTCTCCTTCTTTCTTTCTTTCTTTCCTTCTTTCCTTCTTTCTTTCTTTATTTCTTTCTTCCCTTCTTTCTTTCTTCTTTCCTTCCTTCCTTATTTCTTCTTCTTTCCTTCCTTCCTTCCCTCTTTCCTTCTTTCTTTCCTTCTTTTTTTTCTTTCCTTCTTTCTTTCTTTCTTTCTATTTTTCCATCTTTCTTTCTTTCTTTCCTTCATTCTTTCTTTCCTTCTTTCTTTCTTTCAATCCTTCTTTCTGTCCTTCCTTCTTTCTTTCTTTCTCTGCTTCTTTCTTTCGTTCTTTCTTTCTTTCTTCTTTCCTTCTCTCTTTTTTCCCATCTTTCCTTCTTTCTTTCTTTCTTTCTTTCTTTCTTTCTTTCTTTCTTTCTTTCTTTCTTTCTTTCTTTCTTTCTTTCTTTCTTTCTTTCTTTCCTTCTTCTTTTTATCTTTCCTTCATTAATTCTTTCTTTCTTTCCTTCCTTCTTTCTTTCTTTCCTTCCTTCCTTCTTTCTTTTCTTTCTCTCCTGTTTTCTTTCTTTCCTTCTTCCTTTTTTTGTTTCATTCCTTCCTTCTTTCTTTCTTCTTTCCTTCCTTCCTTCCTTCCTTCCTTCCTTCCTTCCTTCCTTCTTTCTTTCTTTCTTCCCTTTCTTTCCTTCTTTCTTTCTTTCTTTATTTTTTTCCTTCCTTCCTTCTTTCTTTCTTTCTTTCTTTCTTTCCTTCCTTCCTTCATTCTTTTCTTCCTTCTTTCTTTCTTTCTCTCCTTCTTTCTTTCTTTCTTTCTTTCCTTCTTTCTTTCTTTCTTTCTTTCTATTTTTCCATCTTTCTCTCTTTCTTTCCTTCATTCTTTCTTTCCTTCTTTCTTTCTTTCAATCCTTCTTTCTGTCCTTCCTGCTTTCTTTCTTTCTCTCTTCTTTCTTCTTTCTTTCTTTCTTTCTTTCTTTCTTTCCTTCTTTCCTTCTTTCCTTCTTTCTTTCTTTCCTTCATTCTTTCTTTCCTTCTTTCTTTCTTTCATTCCTTCTATCTGTCCTTCCTTCTTTCTTTCTTTCTCTCCTTCTTTCTTTCTTTCCTTCTTTCTTTCTTCCTTTCTTTCTTTCCTTCTTTCTTTCTTTCTTTTTTTCTTTCATAACTTCTTTCTTTCTTTCTTTCTTTCTTTTTCTTTCTTTCTTTCTTTCCTTCATTCCTTCTTACTTTCTTTCTTTCTTTCCTTCATTCGTTCGTTCCTTCCTTCTTTCTTTCCTTATTTCTTTCTTTCCTTCTTTCTTTCTTTCTTTTTTTTCCTACTATCTTTTTTCTTTCCTTCTTTCCTTCTTTCCTTCTTTCCTTCTTTCTTTCTTTATTTCTTTCTTTCCTTCTTTCTTTCTTTCTTTCTTTTCTTTTCTTTCCTTCTTTCTTTTTTTCTTTCCTTCATTAATTCTTTCTTTCCTTCCTTCTTTCTTTCTTTCCTTCCTTCCTTCTTTCTTTCTTTCTCTCCTGTTTTCTTTCTTTCTCTTCCTTTTTTTGTTTCATTCCATCTTTCTTCCTTTCTTTCCTTCCTTCCTTCCTTCCTTCCTTCCTTCCTCTTCCTTCCTTCCTTCCTTCTTTCTTTCTTTCTTTCTTTCTCTCCTTCTTTCTTTCTTTCTTTCTTTTCCTTCTTTCTTTCTTTCTTTCTTTCTTTCTATTTTTCCATCTTTCTTTCTTTCTTTCCTTCATTCTTTCTTTCCCTTCTTTCTTTCTTTCAATCCTTCTTTCTGTCCTTCCTTCTTTCTTTCTTTCTCTCCTTTCTTCTTTCTTTCTTCTTTCTTTCTTTCTCCTTCTTTCCTTCCTTCTTTCCTTCTTTCTTTCTTTCCTTCATTCTTTCTTTCCTTCTTTCTTTCTTTCATTAATTCTTTCTGTCCTTCCTTCTTTCTTTCTTTCTCTCCTTCTTTCTTTCTTTCCTTCTTTCTTTCTTCCTTTCTTTCTTTCCTTCTTTCTTTCTTTCTATTTTTCTTTCATTCCTTCTTTCTTTCTTTCTTTCTTTCCTTCCTTCCTTCTTACTTTCTTTCTTTCTTTCCTTCATTCGTTCTTTCCTTCCTTCTTTCTTTCCTTATTTCTTTCTTTCCTTCTTTCTTTCTTTCTTTTTTTCCTACTATCTTTCTTTCTTTCCTTCTTTCCTTCTTTCCTTCTTTCCTTCTTTCTTTATTTCTTTCTTTCCTTCTTTCTTTCTTTCTTTCTTCTTCCTTCTTCTTTCTTTCTTTCTTTCTTTCTTTCTTTCTTCTTTTCTTCTTTCTTCTTCTTTTCTTTCTTTCTTTCCTTCTTTCTTTCTTTCTTTCTTTCCTTCTTTCCTTACTTCTTTCTCTCTTTCTCTCCTTTCTTTCTTTCTTTCTTTCTTCTTTCCTTCTTTCCTTCCTTCCTTCTTTCTTTCCTTCTTTCCTTACTTCTTTCTTTCCTTCTTTCTTTCTTTCTTTCCTTCTTTCTTTCTTTCTTTCCTTCTTTCTTTCTTTCTTTCCTTTTCTTTCTTTCCTTCTATCCTTCTTTCCTTCTTACCTTCTTTCCTTCTTTCTTTCTTTCTTTCCTTTTCCTTCTTTCTTTTTTTCTTTTTTTCTTTCATTCCTTCTTTCTTTCTTTCTTTCTTTCTATCTTTCTTTCTTTCTTTCTTTCCTTCCTTCCTTCTTACTTTCTTTCTTTCTTTCCTTCATTCGTTCTTTCCTTCCTTCTTTCTTTCCTTATTTCTTTCTTTCCTTCTTTCTTTCTTTTTTTCCTACTATCTTTCTTTCTTTCCTTCTTTCTTTCTTTCCTTCATTCTTTCTTTCCTTCTTTCTTTCTTTCATTCCTTCTATCTGTCCTTCCTTCTTTCTTTCTTTCTCTCCTTCTTTCTTTCTTTCCTTCTTTCTTTCTTCCTTTCTTTCCTTTCCTTCTTTCTTTCTTTCTATTTTTCTTTCATTCCTTCTTTCTTTCTTTCTTTCTTTCCTTCCTTCCTTCTTACTTTCTTTCTTTCTTTCCTTCATTCGTTCTTTCCTTCCTTCTTTCTTTCCTTATTTCTTTCTTTCCTTCTTTCTTTCTTTCTTTCTTTTTTCCTACTATCTTTCTTTCTTTCCTTCTTTCCTTCTTTCCTTCTTTCCTTCTTTCTTTATTTCTTTCTTTCCTTCTTCTTTCTTTCTTTCTTTCTTTCCTTCCTTCTTTCTTTCTTTTCTTTCTTTCTTTTCTTCTTTCCTTCTTTCTTTCTTTCTTTCTTTCCTTCTTTCTTTCTTTCTTTCTTTCCTTCTTTCCTTACTTCTTTCTCTCTTTCTCTCCTTTCTTTCTTTCTTTCTTTCTTCTTTCCTTCTTTCCTTCCTTCCTTCTTTCTTTCCTTCTTTCCTTACTTCTTTCTTTCCTTCTTTCTTTCCTTCTTTCCTTCTTTCTTTCTTTCTTTCCTTCTTTCTTTCTTTCTTTCCTTTTCTTTCTTTCCTTCTATCCTTCTTTCCTTCTTACCTTCTTTCCTTCTTTCCTTCTTTCTTTCTTTCTTTCCTTTTCCTTCTTTCTTTTTTTCTTTTTTTCTTTCATTCCTTCTTTCTTTCTTTCTTTCTTTCTATCTTTCTTTCTTTCTTTCTTTCCTTCCTTCCTTCTTACTTTCTTTCTTTCTTTCCTTCATTCGTTCTTTCCTTCCTTCTTTCTTTCCTTATTTCTTTCTTTCCTTCTTTCTTTCTTTTTTTCCTACTCTTTCTTTCTTCCTTCTTTCTTTCTTTCCTTCATTCTTTCTTTCCTTCTTTCTTTCTTTCATTCCTTCTATCTGTCCTTCCTTCTTTCTTTCTTTCTCTCCTTCTTTCTTTCTTTCCTTCCTTCTTTCTTTCTTCCTTTCTTTCTTTCCTTCTTTCTTTCTTTCTTTTTTTCTTTCATTCCTTCTTTCTTTCTTTCTTTTCTTTCTTTCTTTCTTTCTTTCTTTCTTTCTTTCTTTCCTTCATTCCTTCTTACTTTCTTTCTTTCTTTCCTTCATTCGTTCTTTCCTTCCTTCTTTCTTTCCTTATTTCTTTCTTTCCTTCTTTCTTTCTTTCTTTTTTTCCTACTATCTTTTTTCTTTCCTTCTTTCCTTCTTTCCTTCTTTCCTTCTTTCTTTCTTTATTTCTTTCTTCTTCCTTCTTTCTTTCTTTCTTTCTTTCTTTCTTTCTTTCTTTCTTTCTTTCTTTCTTTCTTTCTTTCTTCTTCCTTCTTTCTTTTTTTCTTTCCTTCATTAATTCTTTCTTTCTTTCCTTCCTTCTTTCTTTCTTTCCTTCCCTTCCTTCTTTCTTTCTTTCTCTCCTGTTTTCTTTCTTTCTCTCTTCCTTTTTTTGTTTCATTCCTTCTTTCTTCCTTTCTTTCCTTCCTTCCTTCCTTCGTTCCTTCCTTCCTTCCTTCCTTCCTTCTTTCTTTCTTTCTTCCTTTCTTTCCTTCTTTCTTTCTTTCTTTATTTTTTTCCTTCCTTCTTTCTTTCTTTCTTTCTTTCCTTCCTTCCTTCATTCTTTTCTTCCTTCTTTCTTTCTTTCTCTCCTTCTTTCTTTCTTTCTTTCTTTCCTTCTTTCTTTCTTTCTTTCTTTCTTTCTATTTTTCCATCTTTCTTTCTTTCTTTCCTTCATTCTTTCTTTCCTTCTTTCTTTCTTTCAATCCTTCTTTCTGTCCTTCCTTCTTTCTTTCTTTCTCTCCTTCTTTCTTTCTTTCTTTCCTTCTTTCCTACTTTCCTTCTTTCCTTCTTTCCTTCTTTCTTTCTTTCTTTCTTACCTTCTTTCCTTCTTTCCTTCTTTCTTTCTTTCTTTCTTTCTTTCCTTCTTTCCTTCTTTCCTTATTTCTTTCTTTCTTTCTTTCCTTCTTTCCTTCTTTCCTTCTTTCTTTCCTTCCTTCTTTCTTTCTTTCTTTCTTTCCTTCTTTCTTTCTTTCCTTCTTTCCTTCCTTCTTTCTTTCCTTCTTCTTTCTTTCTTTCTTTCTTTCTTTCTTTCCTCCTTTCTTTCTTTCTTTCTTTCCTTCTTTCTTTCCTCCTTCTTTCTTTCTTTCTCTCCTTCTTTCTTTCTTTCTTTCTTTCTTATTTTCTTTCCTTCTTTCTTTCATTCCTTCTTTCTTTCTTTCTTTCTTTCCTTCTTTCTTTCCTTCCTTCTTTCTTTCTTTCTCTCCTTTCTTTCTATCTTTCTTTTTGTCTTTCCTTCTTTCCTTCCTTCCTTCTTTAATTCCTTCTTTCCTTCTTTCTTTCTTTTCTTCTTTCTTTCCTTCTTTCTTTCTTTCCTTCTTTCTTTCTTTCCTTCGATCCTTCTTTCCTTCTTACCTTCTTTCCTTCTTTCCTTCTTTCCTTCTTTCCTTCTTTCTTTCTTTCCTTTTCTTTCTTTCTTTTTTCTTTCTTTATTCCTTTCTTTCCTTCCTTCCTTCTTTCTTTCCTTCTTTCTTTCTTTCTTTCTTTCTTTCCTTCCTTCTTTCTTTCCTTCCTTCTTTCTTTCCTTCTTTCCTTCTTTCTTTCTTTCCTTCTTTCTTTTTTTCTTTCCTTCATTCTTTCTTTCTTTCCTTCTTTCTTTCTTTCTCTTCCTTTCTTTCTTTCTTTCTTTTTGTCTTTCCTTCTTTCCTTCCTTCTTTCTTTCCTTCCTTCTTTCTTTCCTTCTTTCCTTCTTTCTTTCTTTCCTTCTTTCTTTCTTTCTTTCTTTCCTTCTTTCTTTCTTCCTTCTTTCTTTCTTTCTCTCCTTTCTTTCTTTCTTTCTTTTTGTCTTTCCTTCTTTCCTTCCTTCCTTCTTTAATTCCTTCTTTCCTTCTTTCTTTCTTTTCTTCTTTCTTTCCTTCTTTCTTTCTTTCCTTCTTTCTTTCTTTCCTTCGATCCTTCTTTCCTTCTTACCTTCTTTCCTTCTTTCCTTCTTTCTTTCTTTCCTTTTCTTTCTGTCTTTTTTCTTTCTTTATTCCTTTCTTTCCTTCCTTCTTTCTTTCCTTCTTTCTTTCTTTCTTTCTTTCCTTCTTTCTTCCTTTCCTTCTTTCCTTCTTTCCTTCTTTCCTTCTTTCCTTCTTTCCTTCTTTCTTTCTTTCTTTCCTTCCTTCTTTCTTTCCTTCCTTCTTTCTTTCCTTCTTTCCTTCTTTCTTTCTTTCCTTCTTTCTTTTTTTCTTTCCTTCATTCTTTCTTTCCTTCTTTCCTTCCATCATTTCTTTCTTTCTTTCTTTCTTTCTTTCTTTCTTTCTTTCTTTGTTTCTTTCTTTCTCTCTTTCTTTCTTTCTTTCTTTCTTTCTTTCTTTCTTTCTTTCTTCCTTCCTTCCTTCCTTCCTTCCTTTCTTCCTTCCTTCCTTCCTTCCTTCCTTCCTTCCTCTTTTTCTTTCCCTATTTCTTCCTTTATTTCCTTCCTTCCTTCCTTCCTTTTTTCTTTCTTTTTTCTTTCATTTCTTTTTCCTTCTTAACTTCTTTCTTCCATTCTTTCCTTCTTTCCATTTTTTTCTTCCATCCTTCCTTTCTTTCCCTTTTTCTTTCCTTCTTTCTTCTTCAATTTGGAGAGAATGTAACAAAAGGAACCTTTTTGGAATCTATTGAAGCCAGAATGAAGTAACTTAAGGATGAACAAACGAAATGAATGTCATTTAAACGTGTTGAAGTCAGAAGGAAGGAAATAAAGAAAGAACAAGTCAAAGAAGCTAAAGGAATCGTTTTTGAGTGCATTGAATCTAGAATGAAGAACGAAAAGGAGAAAAAAGCTAGAGGAAGCTTGTTTAAACGTATTAAAGCTAAAATGAAGGAAATCAAGATAAGGAGAGAAATAAGTATAGGAAGCTCGTTTGAGTGTATTAAAACCAGAATGAAGTCAATCAAGAAAAAGAGAAGAAAAAGCAGCTAATAAAGCTTGCTTACGTGTATTGAAGGTAGAATAATAGAAATTAAGAAAGAAGAAGAAAAGGCATATAAAGGAAGCTTGTTTGAGTGCATTGAAGGCTAGACTGATGTAAATGACGAATGAACAAGAGAATTAATCTAGAGGAAGCTTGTTTAAACGTATTAAAGCTAAAACGAAGGAAATTAAGATAAGAAGAGAAAGAAGCTAAAGGAAGCTTGTTTGAGTGCACTGAAGTTAGAATGACCTGAATGAAGAATAAACAAGAGAAAGAAGCTAAAGAAGATTCCTTCCGTGTATTGAAGCTAGAATGACGGAAATCAAGAAAGAAGAGAAAGAAGCTAAAGGAAGCTTTTTTGAATGTAGTCAATCTAGAATGAAGTAACTGAAGAATGAACAAACTAAAGGAAGCTTGTTTGAACGTATTGAAGCTAGAATGAAGTAAATGAACAAGAGAAATAAGCTAAAAGAAACCTTCAATCTAGAATTAAGGAAATGAAGATTTAACGACGTAAAGGAAGCTAGAATGAAGGGAATGAAAATTGAACAAACTAAAGGAAGCTTGTTTAAGTACATTGAAGCTAGGATGAGGGAAAATAAGAAAGAAGTGAATGAATCTAAACGATGCTTGTTTGAGTGTATTGAAGGTAGAATGAATTAAATGAATGATGATCAAGAGAAAAGCTAAAGGAAGCTTTTTGAGTATTGAAGCTAGAATGAAGTAAATTAAGAATGAAAAAGAGGAATAAGCTAAAGGAAGCTTGTTATAAAGCTAGAATGAAAGGAATTAAGAAGAAAAGACTTTTGAGTGTATTGAAGATAGAATGAACTACAGGAACAAACTAAAGGAAGCTTGTTTGAGTGTAGAAGCTAGAATGATGTAAATGAATAATGAACAAGAGAAAGAAGGCAGAGGAAGTTTGTTTAAACGTATTAAAGCTAAAATGAAGGAAATCAAGATGAGAAGGAGAGAAAGAAGTATAGGAAGCTTGTTTGAGTGTATTAAAGCTAGAATGAAGTCAATCAAAAAAAAAGAAGAGAAAGCAGCTAATGAAGCTTGCTTACGTGTATTGAAGCTAGAATAATGGAAATCAAGAAAGAAGAAGAAAAAGCATCTAAAGGAAGCTTGTTTGAGTGCATTGAAGCTCGAATGACCTAAATGAATGAACAAGAGAAAGAAGCTAAAGAAGATTCCTTCCGTGTATTGAAGCTAGAATGACGGAAATCAAGTAAGAAGAGAAAGAAGCTAAAGGAAGCTTTTTTGAATGTAGTGATTGTAGAATGAAGTAACTGAAGAATGAACAAAGGAACCTTTAAATGTATTGAAGTGAGAAGGAAGGAAATCAAGAAAGAACAAGAGAAATAACCTAAAGGAAGCGTGTTTGAGAGCATTGAAGCTAGAAAAATGTAAATAAAGAATGAATAAGAGAAAGAAGCTAGAGGAAGCTTGTTTAAACGTATTAAAGCTAAAAAAGGGAAATCAAAATAAAAAGAGAAAGTATAGGAATGTTTGAGTGTATTAAAGCTAGAATGAAGTCAATCAAGAAAAAAAGAAGAGAAAGCAGCTAATGCTTCCTTACGTGTATTGAAGCTGGAATAAATGAAATCAAGAAAGGTGAAAGAAACTAAATGAAGCTTGTTTGAGTGTATTAAAGCTAGAATGAAGTAAATGAACAAGAGAAATCAGCTAAATGAAACCTTCAATCTAGAATTAAGGAAATGAAGATTGAACGACCTAAACGAAGCTAGAATGAAGGAAATGAAGATTGAACGACCTAAAGGAAGCTAGAATGAAGGAAATGAAGATTGAACACACTAAAGGAAGCATTAAGTACATTGAAGCTAGAATGACGGAAATTAAGAAAGAAGAGAATGAATCTAAAGGATGCTTGTTTCAGTGTACTGTATTGAAGCTAGAAATGAAGGATGAACAAGAGAAAGGAAGCTTTTTGAGTATTGAGCTAGAATGAAGTAAATTAAGAATGAAAAAGAGCAATAAACTTATGAAGCTAGAATGAAAGGAATTAAGAAGAAAATAAGTTTGAGTATATTGAACATAGAATGAAGTAAAGGAACAAAGTAAAGTAAGCTTGTATTGAAGCAATAATGAAGGAAATCGAGGAAGAATAAGAGAAAGAAGCTAAAGTAAGCTTGTTTGTATTAAAGCTGCAATGAAGTAAAAGAAGAATAAACAAGGTAAAGGAATCTTGTTTGAGTGTAGAAGCTAGAATGTAAATCAAGATAGAAGAAGAAAAGGAATTAAAGGAAGCTTGTTTGAGTTCATTGAAGCTAGAATGACCTGAATGAAGAGTGAACAAGAGAAAGAAGCTAAAGAAGGTTCTTTCCGTGTATTGAATCTAGAATGAAGGAAATCAAGAAAGAAGAGAAAGAAGCTAAAGGAAGCTTTTTTAAATGTAGTGAAACTGGAATGAAGTAACTGAAGAATGAACAAACTAAATTAAGATTTTTTAAATGTATTGAAGCGAGAAGGAAATCAAGAGTACAAGAGAAAGAAGCTAAAGGAAGCGTGTTTGAGTGCATTAAAGCTAGAATAATGAAAATAAAGAATGAATAAGAGAAAGAATCTAGAGGAAGCTTGTTTAAACGTATTAAAGCTAAAAAAAGGAAAACAAAATAAAAGGAGAAAGTATAGGAAGTGTATTAAAGCTGGAATGAAGTCAATCAAGAAGAAGAGATAAAAGCAGCTAATGCTTGTTTACGTGTATTGAACCTAGAATAAATGAAATCAAGGAAAATGTAGGAAGCTTGTTTGTGTGCATTGGCTAGAATGATGTAAATGAAGAATGAACAAGAGAAAAATCTAGAGGAAGCTTCTTAAAACGTATTCAAGCTAAAAATGAAGGAAATCAAGAAAGAAGAGAAAGAAGCTAAAGGAAGCTTGTTTGAATGTAGTGAAACTAGAAGGAAATGAACAAAACTAAAGGAAGTTTGTTTGAACGTATTGAAGCTAGAATGAAGGAAATCAAGAAAGAAACTAAATGAAGCTTTTTTTGAGTGTATTAAAAATAGAATGAAGTAAATGAACAAGAGAAATAAGCTAAAAGAAACCTTCAAATGTAATAATTACGGAAATGAAGACTGAACGACCTAAAAGAAGCTAGAATGAAGGAAATGAAGATTGAACACACTAAAGGAAGCATTTACATTGAAGCTAGGATGACGGAAATTAAGAAAGAATGAATCTAAAGGATGCTTGTTTGAGTGTACTGTATTGAAGCTAGAATGAATTAAATGAATGATGAACAAGAGAAAGGAAGCTTTTTGAGTATTGAAGCTAGAATGAAGTAAATTAAGAATGAAAAAGAGGAATAAATTTCTTATGAAGCTAGAATGAAAGGAATTCAGAAGAAAAGAAGTTTGAGTGTATTGATAGAATGAAGTAAACGAACAAAGGAAGCTTGTTTAAATGTATTGAAGTAATAAGGAAGGAAATCGAGAAAGTGAAAGAAGTATAGAAAGCTTGATTGATTGTATTAAAGCTAGAATGGTCAATCAAGAAAAATGAAGAGAAAGCAGCTAATAAAGCTTGCTTACGTTTATTGAAGCTAGAATAAAGGAAATCAAGAAAGAAGAAGAAAAATCTAAAGGAAACTTGTTTGAGTGCATTGAAGTTAGAATGATGTAAATGAAGAATGAACAAGAGATTCTATAGCTTGATTAAACGTATTAAAGCTAAATTGAAGAAAACCAAGAAATCTAAAAGAAGCTTGTTTGAGTGCATTGAAGCTCGAATGCCCTAAATGAATTAACAAGAGAAAGAAGCTAAAGAAGCTTCCTTCCGTGAATTGAAGCTAAAATCACGGAAATCAAGAAAGAAGAGAAAGAAGCTAAAGGAAGCTTTTTTGAATGTAGTGTATCTAGAATGAAGTAACTGAAGAATGAACAAAAGGAAGCTTTTTTAAATGTATTGAAGCGACAAGGAAATCAAAAAAGAACAAGAGAAAGAACCTAAAGGAAGCGTGTTTGAGTGCATTGAAGGTAGAATAATGTAAATGATGAATAAGAGAAAGATGTTTAAACGTATTAAAGCTAAAATGAAGAAAAGAAGGAAAGATGTATAGGAAGCTTGTTTGAGTGTATTAAAGCCAGAATGAAGTCAATCAAGAAAAAAAGAAGAGGAAGCAGCTAATGAAGCTTACGTGTATTGAAATTAGAATAATGGAGGTCAAGAAAGAAGAAAATCATCTAAAGGAAGTTTGTTTGAGTGCATTGAAGCTAGATGAAGAATGAAGAAGAGAAAGAAGCTAGAGAAACTTCCTTCCGTGTATTGAAGCTAGAATCACGGAAATCAAGAAAGAGAAAGCTAAAGGAAGCTTTTTTGAATGTAGTGAATCTAGAATGAAGTAATTGAAGAATGAACAAACTAAAGGAAGATTTTTAAATTGTATTGAAGCGAGGAAAGAAAGAACCAGAGAAAGAAGCTAAAGGAGGCGTGTTTGAGTTCATAGAAGCTAGAATAATATAAATGAATGAATAGGAGGAAGAAGCTAGAGGAAGCTTGTTTAAACGTATTAAAGCAAAAATGGATATCAAAATAAAAAGAGTAAGTAGTACAGGAAGTTTCTTTGTGTAAAGTGTAGAATGAAGTCAATCAAAAAAAAAATAACAGCAGCTAATGAAGCTTGCTTACGTGTATTGAAGCTAGAATAAAGGAAATCAAGAAAGAAGAATAATGGAAAGGAACCTTTTTTGAGTGTATTAAAGCTAGAATGATGTAAGTGAAGAATGAACATGGGAAAGTATCTAGAGGAAGCTTGTTTAAATGTATTAAAGCTAAAATGAAGGAAATCACTAACGAAGAAGAAAAGGAATCTAAAGGAATCTTGTTTGAGTGCATTGAAGCTAGAAAGACCTAAATGAATGAACAAGGGAAAGAAGCTGAAGAAGCATCCTTCCGTTTTTTGAAGCTAAAATGAAGGAAATCAGTAGAGAAAGAAGCTAAAGGAAGCTTATTTGAATGTAGTGAAACTAGAATGAAGTAAATGAAGAATAAACAAAAGGAAGCTTGTTTGAACGTACTGAAGCTAGAGAGAAGGAAATCAAGAAAGAGAGAAAGCTAAATGAAGCTTTTTCGAGTGTATTGAATCAAGAATGAAATAAAGGAAAAGAGAAATAAGCTAAAATAAACCTTCATTTTCTTTATTCCAATTCCTTTGTTGTTCAATCTTCATTTCCTTAACTCTAGCTTCATTACATTTGAACGTTTCTGTTGTTCACTAACTTCATTCTAGTTTCAGTACACTCGAACTAGCTACTTTTAGCATATATTTGATTTCCTACATTCTAGCTTCAATACGTTCAAACAAGCTTCCATTTGTTCGTTCATTTACTTCATTCTAGTTTCGCAACATTCAGATTTCTTTCTCTTCCTTGATTTCCATCCTTGCTTCAAGATACTGAAGCAAGATTCTTTATCTTCGTTCGCTTTTTTTCTTCATTGACCATTCCAGCATCAATTTAAACAATAGCTTGTTCTTTCTTGATTTCCTTTTAGCTTTTACATTTAAAGAAGCTTTTTAATTTTTTTCTTTTTAATATTTGGTACAATACTCATAGAAGCTTCCTATACCTTCTTTTTCTTCTGTCTTCATTTCCAAATTTAAATACACTCAAACAAGTTTCTTTTAGCTTATTCCTCTTGTGATATTTCCATGTACTTAATTCTAGGTTTATTATGCAAAAAACCTTTCTATAGCTTCTTCATTTCTATCTAGATTTAATACACTGATTCCTCTAGCTTCTTTTCTCTTGTTGTTCATTTAGATAATTCTAGCTTCAAGGCTCTCAAACAAGCTTCCTTTAGATTCTTTTTCTTCTTTCTTGATTTACAATCTAGCTTCAGCACTCAAACAGGCTTCCTTTAGCTTCTTTATTCTTCTTTTACTTCATTCCAGCTGTACTACAAACAAGCTTCCTCTTTTTACTCTTAATTCTAGCTTCAATACTCAAACAAGCTTCCTATACTTCTTTCTCTCCTTAGCTTGACTTCATTTTAGCTTTAATACGTTTAAACACCTTTCTCTTATTCAGCCTTCATTTAATTCATTCTAGCTTCAATACACTCCCAGCATCATTCATTGTCTTCTTTCTTAATTTCCGGCATCCTAGCTTCAATGTACTAAAACATGCTCTCTTCAGCTTGTTCAATCTTCATTTTTCAGCTTTAGGTCGTTATTTCCTTTATTCTAGATTCATTACATTTGAAGGTTTCCTTTAGCTTATTTCCCTTGTTCATTTACTTCATTCTATTTTTAATACACTCAAAACAGCTTCATTTAGTTTCTTTCTTGATTTCCTTCATTCTAGTTCAATACGTTCAAACAAGCTTCCTTTAGTTTTCTTCATTCTTCATTTACTTCATTCTAGTTTCACTACATTCAAACAAGCTTCCTTTAGCTTCTTTTTCCTTCTTGATTTCCTTATTTTAGCTTGAATACGTTTTAACAAGCTTCCTCTAGATTCTTTCTCTTGTTCATTTTTCATTTACATCATTCTAGCTTCAGTGCACTGAAGCTTCCTACATATTTTTCTTCTTTCTTGATTTCATTTATTCTAGCTTCAAAAAACGTAAGCAAGCATTAGCTACTCTCTTCGCTTTTTCTTGATTGACTTCATTCTAGCTTTAATACACTTCCTATACGTTCTCCTTTTATTTTTTCCTTTTTTAGCTTTAATACGTTTAAACTAGCTTCTTTCTCTTATTCATTCTTTATTTACATTATTCTAGCTTTAATGCACTCCGACACACTTCCTTTAGCTTCTTTCTCTTGTTCTCTCTTGATTTCCTCGATTCAATACATTTAAAAAATCTTCCTTTAGTTTGTTCATTCTTCAGTTACCATTCCAGTTTCACTACATTCAAAAAAGCTTCCTTTAGCTTCTTTCTCTTCTTTCTTGATTTCCGTCATTCTAGATTCAATACACGGAAAACCCTTCTTTAGCTTGTTTCTCTTGCTCATTCTTCATTTAGGTCATTCTAGCTTGAATGAACTCAAGCTTCCTTTAATTCCTTTTCTTCTATCTTGATTAAAATTCCAGCATCTACAATCAAACAAGATTCCTTTACCTTGTTTATTCTTCTTTCACTTCATTGCAGCTTTACTACAAAAAAGTTTCCTTTAGCTTACAAGCTTATTCTTCCTCGATTTAGTTCGTTCCTTTAATTCATTCTATGTTCAATGCACTCAAACTTCTTTTCCTCTTAATTCCTTTCATTCTAGCTTCATAACAACTTTATTCCTCTTTTTCATTCTTAATTTACTTCATTCTAGCTTCAATACTCAAAAAGCTTCCTTTAGCTTTTCTCTTGTTCATCCTTCATTCAATTCGTTCTAGCTTCAATAAACTCAAGCATCCTTTAGATTCCGTCACTTCTTTCTTAATTTCCGTCATCCTAGCTTCAATGTAGTAAAACATGCTTCCTTTAGTGTGTTCAATCTTCATTTCCTTCATTCTAGCTTCCTTTGGGTCGTTCAATCTTCCTTTCCTTAATTGTATTCATTATATGTGAAGGTTTCTTTTAGCTGATTTCTCTTGTTCATTTACTTCATTCTAGCTTTACTACACTCAATCTTCATTTAGCTTCTTTCACCTTTCTTGATTTCCTTCATTCTAGCTTCAATACGTTCAAACAAGATTCCTTTAGTTTTGTTTATTCTTCATTTACTTCATTCTAGTTTCACTACATTCAAAAAAGATTCCTTTAGCTTCTGTCTCTTCTTTCTTGATTTCCGTCATTCTAACTTCAATACACGGAAAGAAGCTTCTATAGCTTCTATCTCTTGTTCATTCTTCACTTAGGTCACTCGAACTTCTAAGGCACTCAAACAAACTTCCTTTAATTCCTTTTCTTCTTCTTTCTTGATTTCCTTCATTTTAGCTTTAATACGTTTAAACGCTTCCTCTATATTCTTTCTCTTGTTTATTCTTCATTTACATCATTCTAGCTTCAATGCACTCAAACAAGTTTCCTATACTTTCTGTCCTTATCTTTTCTTTCATTTTACCTTTAGTACGTTTAACCTTCCTCTACCTTCTTTCTCTTGTTCATTCTTCATTTACATCATTCTAGCTTCAATGCACTCAAACACGTTTCCTTTAGCTTGTTTATTCTTCTTTTACTTCATTCCAGCTTTACTACAAAACAAGCTTATTTCAGCTTCTTTCTCTTATTCTTTCTCGATTTCCTTTATTATTGCTTCAATACATTTAAACAAGCTTCCTTTAGTTTGATCCTGTAGTTCATTCTATCTTCAATACACTCAAACTTCTTTTCTTCTTAATTCTTTCATTCTAGCTTCATAACAAGCTTCCTTTAGCTTATTCCTCTTTTTCATTCTTAATTTACATCATTCTAGCTTCAATACTCAAAAAGCTTCCTTTAGCTTTTCTCTTGTTCATCCTTCATTTAATTCGTTCTATCTTCAATAAACTAGAAATAAACTAGAAATTTTAGCTTATTTCTCTTGTTAATTTATTTCATTCTGGCTTTAATACACAAAAAAGCTTCATTTAGTTTCTTTCACGTTTCTTGATTTCATTTATGCTAGCTTCAATACACGTAAGCAAGCATTAGCTGCTTTCTCATCTTTTTTTCTTGATTGACTTCATTCTAGCTTTAATACACTCAAACTTCCTATACTTTCTCTTCTTATTTTGATTTCCTTTTTTAGCTTTAATACGTTTCAACAAGCTTCCGCTAGATTCTTTCTCTTATTCATTCTTCATTTACATTTTTCTAGCTTCAATACACTCAAACACGCTTCCTTTAGGTTCTTTCTCTTGTTCTTTCTTGATTTCCTACCTTCTCGCTTCAATATATTTAAAGGTTCCTTTAGTTTGTTCATTCTTCAGTTACTTCATTCTAGAATCACTACATTCAAAAAAGCTTCCTTTAGCTTCTTTCTCTTCTTTCTTGATTTCCGTGCTTCTAGCTTCAATACACGGAAGGAATCTTCTTTAGCTTCTTTCTCTTCTTCATTCTTCATTTAGGTCATTCGAGCTTCAAGGCACTCAACCAAGCTTCCTTTAGATGCTTTTTCTTCTTCTTTCTCGATTTCCTTTATTTTAGCTTTAATACGTTTAAACAAGCTTCCTCTGCCTTCTTTCTCTTCTTCATTCTTCATTTAGGTAAATCTAGCTTCAATAACTAAAACAAACTTCCTTTAGATTCCTGTTCGTTCCTTCTTGATTTCCTTCATTTTAGCTTTAATACGTTTTAACAAGCTTCCTCTAGATTCTTTCTCTTGTTCATTCTTCATTTACATCATTCTAGCTTCAATGCACTCAAACAAGCTTCCCTTAGATGCTTTTTCTTCTTCTTTCTTGATTTCCATTATTGTAGCTTCAATACACGTAAGCAAGCTTCATAAGCTGCTATCTCTTCTTTTTTTCTTGATTGACCATTCTACCTTTAATACACTCAAACAAGCTTCCTATACTTCTTTCTGTCTTTCTTATCTTGATTTCCTTCATTTTAGCTTTAATACGTTTAAACAAGCTTCCTCTACCTTTCTCTTGTTCTTTCTTCATTTACATCATTCTAGCTTCAATGCACTCAAACAAGCTTCCTTTACCTTATTTTTCTTCTTCTTTCTTGATTTCATTCATTCTAGCTTCAGTACACGTAAGCAAGCTTCATTAGCTGCTTTCTCTTCTTTTTTTCTTGATTGACTTCAATCGAGCTTTAATACACTCAAACAAACTTCCTATAATTCTTTCTCTTCTTATTTTGATATCCTTCATTTTAGCTTTAATATGTTGAAACAATCTTCCTCTAGCTTCTTTCTCTTATTCATTCTTTATTTACATTATTCGACCTTCAATGAACTCAAACACGCTTCCTTTAGGTTCTTTCTCTTGTTCTTTTTTGATTTCCTTCCTTCTCGCTTCAATACATTTAAACAAGGTTCCTTTCGTTTGTTCATTCTTTAGTTACTTCATTCTAGATTCACTACATTCAAAAAAGCATCCTTCAGCTTCATTCTCTTCTTTCTTGGTTTCCATTATTCTAGCTTCAATACACGTAAGCAAGCTTCATTAGCTGCTTTCGCTTTCTCATCTCTTTTTTTGATTGACTTCATTCTAGCTTTAATACACTCAAACAAGCTTCCTATACTTCTTTCTCTCCTTCTTATCTTGATTTCCTGCATTTTAGTTTTAATACGTTTAAACAAGCTTCCTCTACCTTCTTTCTCTTGTTCATTCTTCATTTACATCATTCTGGCTTCTACACTCAAACAATGACCCCTCTACCTTCCTCTAGCTTTTTTCTCCTTTTCGTTCTTCATTTACATCATTCTAGCTTCAATGCACGCAAACACGCTTCCTTTAGCTTCTTTGACTTCTTCTTTCTTTATTTCCTTCCTACTCACTTCAACACGTTTAAATGAGTTTCTTTTCGTTTGTTCATTCTTAAGTTACTTCATTCTATCTTAAATAAACACATATAAGCTTTCTTTCGGTCCTTTCTACGTTTCTTTCTTCGTTTACTGCTTTCTGCACTGAATAGACTTCAACAAGCTTCCATTCGCTTCTTTCTGTCTTTCTGTCATCATTTTCATCATTCTGGCTTTAATAGATTCCAAAAAGGTTCCTTTTGTTAGATTCACTCCTAACTGAAGAAGAAAGAAGGAAAGAAAAAAGGAAAGAAAGGAAGGATGGAAGAAAAAAATGGAAAGAAGGAAAGAATGGAAGAAAGAAGTTAAGAAGGAAAAAGAAATGAAAGAAAAAAGAAAGAAAAAAGGAAGGAAGGAAGGAAGGAAGGAAGGAAGGAAGGAACGAACGAACGAACGAAGGAACGAAGGAACGAAGGAATGAAGGAAATTAAGGAAGAAAGAAAGAAAGGAAGAAGGAAGGAAGGAAAGAAAGAATGAGTGAAAGAAAGAAAGAAGGAAAGAAAGAAAGAAAGAAGGAAGGAAAGAAAGAAAGAAAGAAAGAAAGCAAGAAAGAAAGAAGGAAAGAAGGAAAGAAAGAAAGAAAGAAAGAAAGAAAGAAA